>NC_092343.1:111025000-111060000 GCF_046630445.1 Rutidosis leptorrhynchoides
TAAAACTATACCTTTACGACAGTGAGTATATAGTCCCATTTTTAAACTCTAAAAATATTGGGATGAGAATACATACATTTTATGTTTTACGCTATGGACACAAGTACTTAAAATATATTCTACGTTGAGTTGTACCACCTTGCATATCTTCCCTAATAGCTTGGTAACTAATATTTACATGCTGTAAGAACATGTAAGCGCGAATCCTATTGATAGATCTATCGGGTTTGACAATCCTAACCGGGCTAGTCGCTCTAGTATCGTAAACGGTTGAATAGTACTTCATTTTTACTACACTTGGTACACTGTAGAGAGATTTCATAATAAAGGGAATATGTCACATTAATGGTTAAGTATGGTTACCGAAGCGCTCAACAACTTATAGAATATCTTTATTGAAATATTTGTAACTATGAAATCTTGTGGTCTATATTTATATCGATGCTAGCTTTAAACCTATATATCTCACCAACCTTTGTGTTGACTGTTTAAGCATGTTTATTCTCAGGCCCTTAAGGAAGTCTTTCGCTGTTGCATTACCTGAACAAGCTGTACATGGAGTCTCATGCTTTTGTTTAAATGAAGTGTTGCATTCAATAAAACCTTTGTCACGTATTATATTCGACTGTTATGTCACGTGTGTAGTATTTGGAAACCGGTGTATTGTGGGGATTACTTCTTAAATAATCACCCACTTGTTTAAAACATGCATTATGTATAATAATGGTGTGCTTTTTATGAAACGAATGCAATATTTTCTAAAACGTATCATATAGAGGTTAAATACCTCGCTATGGGACCAATGAATAACGTACTGCGTTTATAGTAATATGGACGGGTCGTTTCACAATATGCAAACATCTGCTTTACATGATGTGGAAATCATAATAGCTTAGTTTAAGATCCGAAAGAATGTTACTTCGTGTAAGTATAATTTCTGTAAGTACATTTCACGAGTCACTATTCAACTCCTCCTCCCATTCTTCCACATTTCCTTTTGCCCTGAAAAGCCTCCTCCCTAGCATTAACAAAGCTAAAGGCATTCTGTCACATTTGTTGAGGATACCATCAATAGCTTTTTTCACCGTGTGTCACACCCCCAAAATGGACCAAGGGTAATGACTCATATAAATTCGAGCTTGCCGAATCTGATTCAAACAAATTGAATGTATTCAGAACTTGAAATCTTCAATCTCTTGATCGATATAGTGATGTGGTATCACTTCCTGGAAGCTTTGATACCAAATGATAGGTCAGATCATGATGACAAATGAAGAAATCGAAGATAGAATGAGATTTGGGTGAACAGTAAACAGATTCGGTATAAGAGAGACTTTCGGTATTACACAATTCCACAGCTTCTTAAACTCAGTTAAATGCAATAGCTATCTAATAAGGACTACTAAGGTTCCTTATATAGCCCTCTTCTAAGGAACCATATAATAAGCTTGTTTCACAATAACACTATCTAACTTTGGGGTCCTAACAGTTAAAAAATTTGGATTTTTCTTGATTGTTTGTGCATCCAAAGATTCTTGCTTTGACCTCTATTCAAACATTGCAGATTCAAAGCCGTCTATAAAAGTTAACATATTTGCTGTTGATCTTGTAAAGTTTGAAAAAAGCATTCTCACTCTCTGATCTTGAAGTAGTTCGCATCAAACCAAACATTTTAGTGTCGACAAAATATGATGGTATCCAAGTTGATCTAATATCAAACATATTTTTGAACCAACTGTCATTTTTCAATGAAAAATCGTGCATCAACTTTTCCCATCTTTCTTCAAAAACATTTGGTTCACTGTACATATTCCAAAGAATCTTATTAAATCTATTCTTGAAGTCTTTTTCTACATCCTCTTCAATAGTAGGAATTACTTCTTGAATCTGTAATTAAATATGATTGTTTAATCATTCATATTAAGCAAATCATGTATCATTAAACATATCAATCACATGTGATTAAATACATGTATTGTTCGATAACAAAATTCATACCTTTGATGGCACCTTTCGCATAATGTGCCACATGCACAGTCTATGTTTTGCCGTCTTAAAAACCTCTTTTATGGCTATCGCCATTGATTTGTCCCGATATGTCACTATCATGTTTAGCTCTTTTCCGAATGTATTCATGAAACATTTAAGAAGCCATGTGTAACTCTCAGCAGTTTTGTAGGGACCCAAACTTTTCCATGTTTATATGTATATTAAATGAAATTGTTATTTACATGATTAAGTGTTTCCAACATGTTAAGCAATCAAACTTGTTAAGACTTGATTAATTGAAATAGGTTTCATATAGACAATTGACCACCCAAGTTGACCGGTGATTCACGAACGTTAAAACTTGTAAAAACTATACGATGACATATATATGGTTATATATATAGTTAACATGATTTTATTATAAGTATGTATCTCATTAGGTATTTTAATAATGAGTTATATACATAAAAATGAGACTATTAATTTAAGAAACTCGAAAACGATATATATAACGATTATCGTTATAACAACGTCTTACTAGGTACATGTGAATCATATTAAGATATTGATACACTTGGTTAATTATGTTAAATGATAAGTAAATATATTATTAAGTGTATTAACAATGAAATACATATGTAAAAATAAGACTACTAACTTAATGATTTCGAAACGATACATATATGTAACGATTATCGTTGTAACGACATTTAACTGTATATATATCATACTAAGATATATTATATATCATAATATCATGATAATATAACAATTTAACATCTCATTTGTTATAATAAACAATGGGTTAACAACATTCAACAAGATCGTTAACCTAAAGGTTTCAAAACAACATTTACATGTAACGACTAACGATGACTTAACGACTCAGTTAAAATGTATATACATGTAGTGTTTTAATATGTATTCATACACTTTTTAAAGACTTCAAGACACTTATCAAAATACTTCTACTTAACAAAAATGCTTACAATTACATCCTCGTTCAGTTTCATCAACAATTCTACTCGTATGCACCCGTATTCGTACTCGTACAATACACAGCTTTTAGATGTATGTACTATTGGTATATACACTCCAATGATCAACTCTTATCAGCCCATGTGAGTCACCTAACACATGTGGGAACCATCATTTGGCAACTAGCATGAAATATCTCATAAAATTACAAAAATATGAGTAATCATTCATGACTTATTTACATGAAAACAAAATTACATATCCTTTATATCTAATCCATACACCAACGACCAAAAACACCTACAAACACTTTCATTCTTCAATTTTCTTCATCTAATTGATCTCACTCAAGTTCTATCTTCAAGTTCTAAGTGTTCTTCATAAATTCCAAAACTTCTAGTTTCATAAAATCAAGAATACTTCCAAGATTGCAAGTTTACTTCCAAGTTTTCTAAATCCATTCCAAGTAATCATCCAAGATCAAGAAAACTTTGTTACTTACAGTAGGTTATCTTTCTAATACAAGGTAATAATCATATTCAAACTTTAATTCAATTTCTATAACTATAACAATCTTATTTCGAGTGGAAATCTTACTTGAAATTGTTTTCGTGTCATGATTCTGCTTCAAAAACTTTCAAGCCATCCAAGGATCCTTTGAAGCTAGATCTATTTTTCTCATTTCTAGTAGGTTTATCCAAGGAACTTTAGGTAGTAATGATGTTCATAACATCATTCGATTCATACATATAAAGCTATCTTATTCGAAGGTTTAAACTTGTAATCACTAGAACATAGTTTAGTTAATTCTAAACTTGTTCGCAAATAAAAGTTAATCCTTCTAACTTGACTTTTAAAATCAACTAAACACATGTTATATATCTATATGATATGCTAACTTAATGATTTAAAACCTGGAAACACGAAAAACACTGTAAAACCGGATTTACACCGTCGTAGTAACACCGCGGGCTGTTTTGGGTTAGTTAATTAAAAACTATGATAAACTTTGATTTAAAAGTTATTATTCTGGGAAAATGATTTTTATTATTAACATGAAACTATATCCAAAAATTATGGTTAAACTCAAAGTGGAAGTATGTTTTCTAAAATGGTCATCTAGACGTCGTTCTTTCGACTGAAATGTCTACCTTTACAAAAATGACTTGTAACTTATTTTTCCGACTATAAACCTATACTTTTTCTGTTTAGATTCATAAAATAGAGTTCAATATGAAACTATAGTAATTTGATTCACTCAAAACGGATTTAAAATGAAGAAGTTATGGGTAAAACAAGATTGGATAATTTTTCTCATTTTAGCTACGTGAAAATTGGTAACAAATCTATTCCAACCATAACTTAATCAACTTGTATTGTATATTATGTAATCTTGAGATACCATAGACACGTATACAATGTTTCGACCTATCATGTCGACACATCTATATATATTTCGGAACAACCATAGACACTCTATATGTGAATGTTGGAGTTAGCTATACAGGGTTGAGGTTGATTCCAAAATATATATAGTTTGAGTTGTGATCAATATTGAGATACGTATACACTGGGTCGTGGATTGATTCAAGATAATATTTATCGATTTATTTCTGTACATCTAACTGTGGACAACTAGTTGTAGGTTACTAACGAGGACAGCTGACTTAATAAACTTAAAACATCAAAATGTATTAAAAGTGTTGTAAATATATTTTGAACATACTTTGATATATATGTACATATTTGTTATAGGTTCGTGAATCAACCAGTGACCAAGTCTTACTTCCCGACGAAGTAAAAATCTGTGAAAGTGAGTTATAGTCCCACTTTTAAAATCTAATATTTTTGGGATGAGAATACATGCAGGTTTTATAAATGATTTACAAAATAGACACAAGTACGTGAAACTACATTCTATGGTTGAATTATCGAAATTGAATATGCCCCTTTTTATTAAGTCTGGTAATCTAAGAATTAGGGAACAGACACCCTAATTGACGCGAATCCTAAAGATAGATCTATTGGGCCTAACAAACCCCATCCAAAGTACCGAATGCTTTAGTACTTCGAAATTTATATCATATCCGAAGGGTGTCCCGGAATGATGGGGATATTCTTATATATATGCATCTTGTTAATGTCGGTTACCAGGTGTTCACCATATGAATGATTTTTATCTCTATGTATGGGATGTGTATTGAAATATGAAATCTTGTGGTCTATTGTTACGATTTGATATATATAGGTTAAACCTATAACTCACCAACATTTTTGTTGACGTTTAAAGCATGTTTATTCTCAGGTGAATACTAAGAGCTTCCGCTGTTGCATACTAAAATAAGGACAAGATTTGGAGTCCATGTTTGTATGATATTGTGTAAAAACTGCATTCAAGAAACTGATTTCGATGTAACATATTTGTATTGTAAACCATTATGTAATGGTCGTGTGTAAACAGGATATTTTAGATTATCATTATTTGATAATCTACGTAAAGCTTTTTAAACCTTTATTTATGAAATAAAGGTTATGGTTTGTTTTAAAAATGAATGCAGTCTTTGAAAAACGTCTCATATAGAGGTCAAAACCTCGCAACGAAATCAATTAATATGGAACGTTTTAATCAATAAGAACGGGACATTTCAGTTGGTATCCGAGCGTTGGTCTTAGAGAACCAGAAAATTTGCATTAGTGTGTCTTATCGAGTTTGTTAGGATGCATTAGTGTGTCTGGACTTCGACCGTGTTTTCTTTAAAAATGATTGCTTAACATTTTTGTTGGAGACTATATATTATTAACATGTATATATTATGTGATATATTAATCTCTTAACATGTTTGATATTGTGTGATAGATGTCTACCTCTAGCACAAATCCCATTGACTCACCTAATAATAACGAAGAGTCGAATATATATTGGACTGATTCACAAGTTCCCGAAGAGGAACCGGAAGAAGAATCAGAACCGGAAGAAGAATCAGAACCGGAAGAGGAGGAACCGGAGGAGGAAATAGAACCGGTGGGGGAAATAATAAAACGGTTAAGTAAAAGAAAATCATCAACCAACCGACCAAGGTTAATTATGGTCAATGGTGTTTCCACCAAGGAAGCAAAATATTGGGAGGATTACCAATTCTCCGATGAATCGGATTCCGACGAGAATTCCGATGATGTTATAGAAATTACCCCAACTGAATTTAAAAAGGCAAAAGAAAATAATAAGGGAAAGGGCATAAAAATAGAGAAATCTAATTCCAACCCCGATGAACTTTATATGTATCGTCAATCCCCGAAGTCCTTAAGTTGTAACAATGACCCGGGAACCTCTAAACCACCAGGTTTTTCTAAACCGTTGTGGAAAACGACAGCTAGTATTAGGGGAACATCATATATCCCTAGAAACTTGGCAAAACGAACCAAAACCGAAGAAGAAGAAACGAGCGAGTCGGAATAAGATAGTTGTATTCGTGTGGTGTAATATATGTAATATAGTGTGCTTATGCTTTATGATATATGTAAAAATTGCTTGTATTAATAAGTATTTTTTTATGAATCTAACTCTTGTCTATTTTACAGTATAAAAACACAAAATGGATAGACAACCCAATATTTTAAGAGACCTACCCGGAGACATGATTGATGAAATCTTGTCTATAGTCGGTCAGAATTCTTCGGCACAATTATTTACGGCGAAATCAGTTTGTAAGACATTCGAAGAACGTTCCAAGAATGCCTTGGTTTATAAGAGACTTTCGTTTGAAAGATGGGGGATATCACATTGGGAAACCCATAAGTTACGATGTGTTTACTTTGACGCATATATTGCGGGGAACCCAAGTGCTATTTTAAGCAACGGGTTAAGAAATTATTTTGACTCAATGTATCCAAACATAGGACTTCATGATTTAGAAAAAGTGGCTAACATGCAACATAAAGAAGCATGTTATGCTTACGGGTTAGTAATGTTCGCTTCTCACCAAAGTGAGAACAAGAACATCGGGCTACAACTATTAAACAAAACATTTCCACAAGTAACGGACTCGATAGTTGGGGTGAGAAACAAGGTTTTTAGATTGTTACGGGACTGTTGGACATTACGTAACCCTCGTCCCTTTGACGACGTTACAACACGCTGTCTTATCAACGGCCATAACGGTTATGTTCCACAAGACCAAGGATGGGAAGTAGTCCTAGTAAAACCAGAATGCATGACTTGTTTCTGGACGTATGAATTACATGTCTTTATTGCCTTTGCTGAACGACTTGTGTACTAGCTAGAATTAATTTTCACAACTATCTTGTATCAAAGTTATTGTGTGCTATATTTCATGCTTTATGTAAAATAAGCGGTATTGTAAGTTTGTAAAATGTTGTATAAAAGTTTGAACGCGAAATATTATTATAATCAGTTTTTCATATAGAATTGTAGTAGTTGAATTGTATATTAGCTACTAAGTATGAACTTAACGGGTAGGTACTACCCGAATTTAAACTTATAAAAAGCTAATATGAAGAAAAAGCTTTTATAAATGAGTTCATATTATGCTACGAAATACTATTAACTACTCTTAATATTCTGTATGATTAACTTGTTCCATTTGACTATTTTGAAGGAAATGGCACCGACTACTCGACACATTGTGAATATGAATGAAGAGGAATTCCGTACTTTTCTAGCTTCAAACATAGCCGCAGTACAGGCTGCGCTACATACCAACAATAACCTTGGATCTAGCAGTACAGGAAATCGTGAAGGATGCACCTACAAAGAATTCACTGCCTGCAAACCTTTAGAATTTGATGGAACCGAAGGACCGATCGGATTGAAACGGTAGACCGAGAAGGTCGAATCGGTGTTTGCCATAAGTAAGTGTACTGAAGAGGAAAAAGTGAAGTACGCTACGCATACCTTCATAGGTTCTGCGTTCACATGGTGGAATACCTATCTAGAGCAAGTGGGACAAGATGATGCGTACGCACTACCGTGGTCAGCATTCAAGAACTTGATGAACGAGAAGTACCGTCCCAGAACCGAGGTCAATAAGCTCAAGACAGAACTTAGAGGGTTACGAACCCAAGGATTTGATATTACCACGTATGAAAGACGATTCACAGAATTGTGCCTATTGTGTCCGGGAGCGTTCGAAGATGAGGAAGAGAAGATCGACGCGTTTGTGAAAGGATTACCGGAAAAAAATCCAAGAAGATATAAGTTCACACGAGCCCGCCTCTATACAACAGGCATGTAGAATGGCTCACAAACTAGTGAACCAGATTGAGGAAAGAATTAAAGAATAGACGGCTGAAGAGGCCAATGTGAAGCAAGTCAAAAGAAAGTGGGAGGAAAACGGTGATAAGAATCACCAATACAACAACAACATCAATTACAATAATAATCGCAACAATTATCCCAACAATCGCGACATCAATCGCAACTACAACAAACAACCCAACAACAACAACAACAACAACAACAGCAACTACAACAATCATCCCAACAACAATAACAACCGCAATAACAACAACAATCAGAAGCAGCTATGCCAACGGTGTGAAAAGTATCACTCGGGGTTCTGCACCAAATTTTGCAACAAGTGTAAAAGAAATGGTCATAGCGCGGTGAAGTGTGAGGTCTACGGACCAGGGGTTAACAGAACGAAAGGAACAAATGGTGTCAGAACGAGTAATGGCGGAGCAAGTAGTGTCGGAGCAAGTTATGCCAATGTAGTTTGTTATAAATGTGGAAAACCGGGCCACATTATTAGAAATTTCCCGAACCAGGAGAACACGAATGGACAAGGCCGCGGAAGAGTTTTCAATATTAATGCGGCAGAGGCACAGGAAGACCCGGAGCTTGTTACGGGTACGTTTCTTATTGACAATAAATCTGCTTACGTTTTATTTGATTCGGGTGCGGATAGAAGCTATATGAGTAGAGATTTTTGTGCTAAATTAAGTTATCCATTGACGCCGTTGGATAGTAAATTTTTACTCGAATTAGCAAACGGTAAATTAATTTCAGCAGATAATATATGCCGGAATCGAGAAATTAAACTGGGTAGCGAAATATTTAAGATTGATTTGATACCAGTAGAGTTAGGGAGTTTTGATGTAATAGTTGGCATGGACTGGCTGAAGAAGGTGAAAGCAGAGATCGTATGTTATAAAAATGCAATTCGCATTGTACGAGAAGAAGGAGAACCCTTAATGGTGTACGGAGAAAAGGGCAACATGAAGCTACATCTTATTAGTAATTTGAAGGCACAAAAACTAATAAGAAAAGGTTGCTATGTTGTTCTAGCACACGTCGAGAAAGTACAAACTGAAGAAAAGAGCATCAATGATGTTCCCGTCGCAAAAGAATTTCCCGATGTATTTTCGAAAGAATTACCGGGATTACCCCCACATCGATCCGTTGAATTTCAAATAGATCTTGTACCAGGAGCTGCACCAATAGCTCGTGCTCCTTACAGACTCGCACCCAGCGAGATGAAAGAACTGCAAAGCCAATTACAAGAACTTTTAGAGCGTAGTTTCATTCGACCAAGCACATCACCGTGGGGAGCTCCTGTTTTGTTTGTCAAGAAGAAAGATGGTACATTCAGGTTGTGTATCGACTACCGAGAGTTGAACAAACTTACCATCAAGAACCGCTACCCACTACCGAGAATAGACGACTTATTTGATCAACTACAAGGATCGTCTATTTATTCAAAGATTGACTTACGTTCCGGGTATCATCAAATGCGGGTGAAAGAAGATGATATTCCAAAGACTGCTTTCAGAACACATTACGGTCATTACGAGTTTATGGTCATGCCGTTTGGTTTAACTAATACACCAGCTGTGTTCATGGACCTTATGAACCGAGTGTGTGGACCATACCTTGACAAGTTTGTCATTGTTTTCATTGATGACATACTTATTTACTCAAAGAATGACCAAGAACACGGTGAACATTTGAGAAAGGTGTTAGAAGTATTGAGGAAGGAAGAATTGTAAGCTAAATTTTCAAAGTGTGCATTTTGGTTGGAAGAAGTTCAATTCCTCGGTCACATAGTGAACAAAGAAGGTATTAAGGTGGATCCAGCAAAGATAGAAACTGTTGAAAAGTGGGAAACCCCGAAAACTCCGAAACACATACGCCAGTTTTTAGGACTAGCTGGTTACTACAGAAGGTTCATCCAAGACTTTTCCAGAATAGCAAAACCCTTGACTGCATTTACGCATAAAGGGAAGAAATTTGAATGGAAGGATGAACAAGAGAAAGCGTTTCAGTTATTGAAGAAAAAGCTAACTACGGCACCTATATTGTCATTGCCTGAAGGGAATGATGATTTTGTGATTTATTGTGACGCATCAAAGCAAAGTCTCGGTTGTGTGTTAATGCAACGAACGAAGGTGATTGCTTATGCGTCTAGATAATTGAAGATTCACGAACAAAATTATACGGCGCATGATTTAGAATTAGGCGCGGTTGTTTTTGCATTAAAGACTTGGAGGCACTACTTATATGGGGTCAAAAGTATTATATATACCGACCACAAAAGTCTTCAACACATATTTAATCAGAAACAATTGAATATGAGGCAGCGTAGGTGGATTGAATTGTTGAATGATTACGACTTTGAGATTCGTTACCACCCGGGGAAGGCAAATGTGGTAGCCGACGCCTTGAGCAGAAAGGACAGAGAACCCATTCGAGTAAAATCTATGAATATAATGATTCACACTAACCTTACTACTCAAATAAAGGAGGCGCAACAAGGAGTTTTAAAAGAGGGAAATTTAAAGGATGAAATACCCAAAGGATCGGAGAAGCATCTTAATATTCGGGAAGACGGAACCCGGTATAGGGCTGAAAGAATTTGGGTACCAAAATTTGGAGATATGAGAGAAATGGTACTTAGAGAAGCTCATAAAACCAGATACTCAATACATCCTGGAACGGGGAAGATGTACAAGGATCTCAATAAACATTTTTGGTGGCCGGGTATGAAAACCGATGTTGCTAAATACGTAGGAGAATGTTTGACGTGTTCTAAAGTCAAAGCTGAGCATCAGAAACCATCAGGTCTACTTCAACAATCCGAAATCCCGGAATGGAAATGGGAAAATATTACCATGGATTTCATCACTAAATTGCCAAGGACTGCAAGTGGTTTTGATACTATTTGGGTAATAGTTGATCATCTCACCAAATCACCACACTTCCTGCCAATAAGAGAAGATGACAAGATGGAGAAGTTAGCACGACTGTATTTGAAGGAAGTCGTCTCCAGACATGGAATACCAATCTCTATTATCTCTGATAGGGATGGCAGATTTATTTCAAGATTCTGGCAGACATTACAGCAAGCATTAGGAACTCGTCTAGACATGAGTACTGCCTATCATCCACAAACTGATGGACAGAGCGAAAGGACGATACAAACGCTTGAAGACATGCTACGAGCTTGTGTTATTGATTTCGGAAACAGTTGGGATCGACATCTACCGTTAGCAGAATTTTCCTATAACAACAACTACCATTCAAGCATTGAGATGGCTCCGTTTGAAGCACTTTATGGTAGAAAGTGCAGGTCTCCAATTTGTTAGAGTGAAGTAAGGGATAGACAGATTACAGGTCCGGAGATAATACAAGAAACTACCGAGAAAATCATCCAAATTCAACAAAGATTGAAAACCGCCCAGAGTCGACAAAAGAGCTACGCGGACAGTAAAAGAAAAGATATAGAGTTTGAAATTGGAGAAATGGTCATGCTTAAGGTTTCACCTTGGAAAGGCGTTGTTCGATTTGGTAAACGGGGGAAACTAAATCCAAGGTACATTGGACCATTCAAGATTATAGATCGTGTCGGACCAGTAGCTTACCAACTGGAGCTACCTCAACAACTCGCAGCTGTACATAACACTTTCCACGTCTCAAATTTGAAGAAATGTTTTGCTAAAGAAGATCTCACTATTCCGTTGGACGAAATCCAAATCAATGAAAAACTTCAATTCATTGAAGAACCCGTCGAAATAATGGATCTTGAGGTTAAGAGACTTAAACAAAACAAGATACCAATTGTTAAGGTTCGATGGAATGCTCATAGAGGACCCGAGTTCACCTGGGAGCGTGAATGTCAGATGAAGAAGAAATACCCGCATTTATTTCCAGAAGATACGTCAACACCTCCAACTACTTAAAATTTCGGGACGAAATTTATTTAACGGGTAGGTACTGTAGTGACCCAAACTTTTCCATGTTTATATGTATATTAAATGAAATTGTTATTTACATGATTAAGTGTTTCCAACATGTTAAGCAACCAAACTTGTTAAGACTTGATTAATTGAAATAGGTTTCATATAGACAATTGACCACCCAAGTTGACCGGTGATTCACGAACGTTAAAACTTGTAAAAACTATACGATGACATATATATGGTTATATATATAGTTAACATGATTTTATTATAAGTATGTATCTCATTAGGTATTTTAACAATGAGTTATATACATAAAAATGAGACTATTAATTTAAGAAACTCGAAAACGATATATATAATGATTATCGTTATAACAACGTCTTACTAGGTACATATGAATCATGTTAAGATATTTATACACTTGGTTAATTATTTTAAATGATAAGTAAATATATTATTAAGTGTATTAACAATGAAATACATATGTAAAAATAAGACTACTAACTTAATGATTTCGAAACGAGACATATATGTAACGATTATCGTTGTAACGACATTTAACTGTATATATATCATACTAAGATATATTATATATCATAATATCATGATAATATAACAATTTAACATCTCATTTGTTATAATAAACAATGGGTTAACAACATTCAACAAGATCGTTAACCTAAAGGTTTCAAAACAACATTTACATGTAACGACTAACGATGACTTAACGACTCAGTTAAAATGTATATACATGTAGTGTTTTAATATGTATTCGTACACTTTTTAAAGACTTCAAGACACTTATCAAAATACTTCTACTTAACAAAAATGCTTACAATTACATCCTCGTTCAGTTTCATCAACAATTCTACTCGTATGCACCCGTATTCGTACTCGTACAATACACAGCTTTTAGATGTATGTACTATTGATATATACACTCCAATGATCAGCTCTTAGTAGCCCATGTGAGTCACCTAACACATGTGGGCACCATCATTTGGCAACTAGCATGAAATATCTCATAAAATTACAAAAATATGAGTAATCATTCATGACTTATTTACATGAAAACAAAATTACATATCCTTTATATCTAATCCATACACCAACGACCAAAAACACCTACAAATACTTTCATTCTTCAATTTTATTCATCTAATTGATCTCTCTCAAGTTCTATCTTCAAGTTCTAAGTGTTCTTCATAAATTCCAAAACTTCTAGTTTCATAAAATCAAGAATACTTCCAAGATTGCAAGTTTACTTCCAAGTTTTCTAAATCCATTCCAAGTAATCATCCAAGAACAAGAAACCTTTGTTACTTACAGTAGGTTATCTTTCTAATACATGGTAATAATCATATTCAAACTTTAATTCAATTTCTATAACTATAACAATCTTATTTCGAGTGGAAATCTTACTTGAAATTGTTTTCGTGTCATGATTCTGCTTCAAGAACTTTCAAGCCATCCAAGGATCCTTTGAAGCTAGATCTATTTTTCTCATTTCCAGTAGGTTTATCCAAGGAACTTGAGGTAGTAATGATGTTCATAACATCATTCGATTCATACATATAAAGCTATCTTATTCGAAGGTTTAAACTTGTAATCACTAAAACATAGTTTAGTTAATTCTAAACTTGTTCGCAAATAAAAGTTAATCCTTCTAACTTGACTTTTAAAATCAACTAAACACATGTTCTATATCTATATGATATGCTAACTTAATGATTTAAAACCTGGAAACACGAAAAACACCGTAAAACCGGATTTACACCGTCGTAGTAACACCGCGGGCTGTTTTGGGTTAGTTAATTAAAAGCTATGATAAACTTTGATTTAAAAGTTATTATTCTGGGAAAATGATTTTTATTATGAACATGAAACTATATCCAAAAATTATGGTTAAACTCAAAGTGGAAGTATGTTTCTAAAATGGTCATCTAGACGTCGTTCTTTCGACTGAAATGACTACCTTTACAAAAACGACTTGTAACTTATTTTTCCGACTATAAACCTATACTTTTTCTGTTTAGATTCATAAAATAGAGTTCAATATGAAACCATAGCAATTTGATTCACTCAAAACGGATTTAAAATGAAGAAGTTATGGGTAAAACAAGATTGGATAATTTTTCTCATTTTAGCTACGTGAAAATTGGTAACAAATCTATTCCAACCATAACTTAATCAACTTGTATTGTATATTATGTAATCTTGAGATACCATAGACACGTATACAATGTTTCGACCTATCATGTCGACACATCTATATATATTTCGGAACAACCATAGACACTCTATATGTGAATGTTGGAGTTAGCTATACAGGGTTGAGGTTGATTCCAAAATATATATAGTTTGAGTTGTGATCAATACTGAGATACGTATACACTGGGTCGTGGATTGATTCAAGATAATATATATCGATTTATTTCTGTACATCTAACTGTGGACAACTAGTTGTAGGTTACTAACGAGGACAGCTGACTTAATAAACTTAAAACATCAAAATGTATTAAAAGTGTTGTAAATATATTTTGAACATACTTTGATATATATGTACATATTTGTTATAGGTTCGTGAATCAACCAGTGGCCAAGTCTTACTTCCCGACGAAGTAAAAATCTGTGAAAATGAGTTATAGTCCCACTTTTAAAATCTAATATTTTTGGGATGAGAATACATGCAGGTTTTATAAATGATTTACAATATAGACACAAGTACGTGAAACTACATTCTATGGTTGAATTATCGAAATCGAATATGCCCCTTTTTATTAAGTCTGGTAATCTAAGAATTAGGGAACAGACACCCTAATTGACGCGAATCCTAAAGATAGATCTATTGGGCCTAACAAACCCCATCCAAAGTACCGGATGCTTTAGTACTTCGAAATTTATATCATATCCGAAGGGTGTCCCGGAATGATGGGGATATTCTTATATATATGCATCTTGTTAATGTCGGTTACCAGATGTTCACTATATGAATGATTTTTATCTCTATGTATGGGATGTGTATTGAAATATGAAATCTTGTGGTCTATTGTTACGATTTGATATATATAGGTTAAACCTATAACTCACCAACATTTTTGTTGACGTTTAAAGCATGTTTATTCTCAGGTGAATACTAAGAGCTTCCGCTGTTGCATACTAAAATAAGGACAAGATTTGGAGTCCATGTTTGTATGATATTGTGTAAAAACTGCATTCAAGAAACTGATTTCGATGTAACATATTTGTATTGTAAACCATTATGTAATGGTCGTGTGTAAACAGGATATTTTAGATTATCATTATTTGATAATCTACGTAAAGCTTTTTAAACCTTTATTTATGAAATAAAGGTTATGGTTTGTTTTAAAAATGAATGCAGTCTTTGAAAAACATCTCATATAGAGGTCAAAACCTCGCAACGAAATCAATTAATATGGAACATTTTTAATCAATAAGAACGGGACATTTCAAGTTTCATCCCTGATCAATTCCGCAACAACAGTGACACACCTACGGTGGTTATCTTTGCCAGTAAATCGTACAAACTTCAGGTTGTACATGCCAATATAAAGATAATGTTAGAAACTCAAATAAGCCAAATAACATGTCAATCACATGTGATTAGAAACTATAGTGAGCCAAATAACACGTCAATCACATGTGATTAGAAATTGTAATGAGCCATAAAACATACATGTTCGTTATGTACGTTGCATCTAATGAGATGATGTCACTAAACTCCTTGTAGTTGCAATTTGCAACTTCATCGGCCCAGAAAATGGAATGTAATTGAATTTTTTCAAGCTTGTACTCAAATGAAAAACCACTAACATATTTCTTCTGTTCTTCCATTTTGTTAACGAGCATCTGAGAATCACTTGCATTGATAAAAACATTCAAATCTCGTCTTTCCGCTTTACTTAAATGTCAGTACTATAGGGGTAGCAACTCATGATTATGTTGTTCTTGAAATTCAGACAGGATAAACGTATAAGTTCCATACACCCAGTCGAATCTAACCTTAGCTCTACATTCCATGTTGCTTTTACTAATTGGCTTTTTATTATCTTGCAATGTATTAAAGTTCACTTGCATTGGTGTTCCAGCCCTATTGTACAAGTAATATTTCTACTTTACTAACCCTGATTTCGAAGTCTTTTGACTCGACTTTCTTATGTCAAAACATGCATTAAACGCGTATAACCTATACATTTCTTCACAATGTTCAAGTGTTTCAAAAAATTTTCCAATGACTGGTAGTAAAATCTCATCAACGATTGGTGCATAATACAATGAACCACCCGATGTTTCGTTTTAACGCGATGTAGCTGTTTTTGTTGTATCTGAAACTGTCCAAAAAAAAAGACAATCAGATGTGATTTAAATGTTCACTAAAAATAACCACATGTGATTTTAAATGTGATTTAACTGTTATTCACTCATTCATATCACAAATTACTTTAACAATCACATGTGATTTTAACAAGAAACAAATTGCATAATAAGAGACGATATACATATCGCATAAGATATTATCATAAAATGAGATCACATGTGATTGAATAAGTAACAATTTACAACAGTTCGATTTTTAAGTTCATTGTATTGATCATTAATCACTTTAAATCACAGCAAGGTATTATCATAAAACGCAACCACGTGTTATTGAAGACGAAACAAATTACATACTTGTAGTGTTATCGTTAATTTCTTCATCACTGATCTCGTATTCTGGCTCCATTGATTCGTAGTGATTCGTATTCTGGTTCCATTGGTTAATTGATTGACCAATTGATTCGCCGGTGAGAAACGAATTTCAAGCAATTCGCCGGAGTGAAACGAATATCAAACAATTCAACAAAGTGAATGAAGATTACGCGATTTAACGTTGTGATTAAGCAATTCGCCGGAAGTTTTGAAGTAATCGAAGTGAACGATTCGTAGGGTTTAGGGTTTCAATCATCATCGTCATCTCAGGGTTTTGGTTTTAAGTTCGATCTGTAATGTGTTTTTGTTTAAAATATGTTAAATGACAATATTACCCTTCCTTTGTCATTTTCTGTTTTAATTTTGTTCATTGATCTCATTTGATCCAAGGGCTGAAAATGATCCCTTGAATTTCAACCTTTTCTTTGAATTACAACTCTCAAACTCATTTAATCCTTTTACTCCGTAATAAATTCATTTGATGATAACCATAACCATGTAACCAACTCACAATTAATATGGGGTAGACTGAAAATTCATAGTAATCGTTTGATAAAAAATTACCAAAAGACTTGAAATTGATTACAAAGTAATAATTAATTAATTACAAAACAATTACTCCATAGATATCATTTGGGATATTAATATTAATATTAATATTAATATTAATACTTATATACTGAAAAGTGTGTAGTTTTAGTTATAGCGTATTGTCGTTTTAAATTTGCGTTCACATTACAAATGGTCCCTCAACTTCGGCTATATTTACACAATGGCCTCTCAAGTTTACACTTTTTCAGGGGTTAAAAGTGTAAATATATAACTTTATTAAAATAAATAAACTAATTCCACCCGAATTTATAACGGGCCCTATCTTCTCGCTCGGTGCGAGTTAAATTTTTCCAAGACCACCGTTCAATTCGGAAAAATCTTACGAATGCAACGGGACTAACTATACGCGAAATGGACAATTTTTAAAAAAACGCTAAACACAACGACAACCCGTATCTTCCCGCTCGCCACGAGTTAAATTTTTTCGACGGCAACGTCAGACTCGAAATAATCTTATAAACAAAACGAAACTAACCACGTTAAAAACGGACACTTTTAAAAAAATGCTAAACACAACGACAGCCCGTATCTTTCTGCTCGCCGCGAGTTAAATTTTTCCGGCAGCACCGTTACAATCGATAAAATTTATTGAACAAAACCAAACTAACTACGTTCGAAACGGATACTTTTTAAAAAAACGCTTAACACAAGGACATCTAAAACGGCACTTAACACATGGTCCGTGTTCTCCTCTATAAATACACAACGCTACGTTAAATATGAGTACGCAGCCCGAAAGCCCCCGCCGCAACGCGCGGGCCGGTCCGGACTAGTTCATTATTAATTTTGACGGTCAGTAATTCCAAACAACCATTATTTCACATCCATAAAATTAATATATATATGTGAATGAAAAGTATGGATAAATCAAAGAATTAATTCAATTACGACAATTGTAACTCAATAATTAAAAAACAATTAACTTTCTAGAATTAATCTGATCATAATAAAACCATCTAATTAAATTCAGTTTCTCGGATTAAATTTGTTTAATTCAAGATACAATTAATATTTGGATTACATATGATCTTTATATTGATTAATTGCTCATGATACCACATGTTGATTAATTCATTAACATACATGATTAATCACATGTAATCACAAATTAATAACAAGAACGATAAAGTAAAACTTACTGGATGATGAAAGAATCGATTTAGGGTTTGATGATGAGACCATTATGATTAATCAATTATCGTAGTTATGTCAATAATCTGATGGAAAATTATCTCTTCCGTTCTTGGTGTTCTTCAGAGAAAATACATGAATGACATAATACAAATAAAAGACCACACCCAGAAAGTTATAGTTCATAACTGTCAAATATTAGTTAGGGTAATTGTCATTTAGGCAAAGTAAAAGGGGTTATTAGCCAAATGGTAAATAGTCCATAATTAAATGGACGATTCTAACGTGGGTGGCATAAGACTGCTCACAACGGTAGAGGTCGTAACGGCGCCGTTGCTAGCAAGCGCCGTTGGGGCGTCGTTGCTATGCCATCGATGATTATGTTGTTTTTAACCATATGCTACGACAACAATTTCTCCATTTTTGATTAAAAAAACAAAAAAACAAAAGGTATTAACTAGCCGTTGCAAAAAGGTAACGGGAACTTTTTTTTTATTTTTTTTCCTTTTTTTTAAGAACTTTTCTAATGATAACCCTAAGGGTTGTCATTAAGAAATAATTATATGCATAAATAAGTAGTACATGGAGGTAGTTTTCTGCAGGAAGTGGGTAGTTATATTGAGTGTACAATTGTTTAATGCATGTCTGAATGGCTTAAAGACAGCCCTTAGGGCTGTCATTAGAAATTTTCTTTTTTTAATTACAAAATAATTTCTATATAAACCATTACTCTTTTTCACACATTCTACATTACTATAAACTATCACTCAATATTACAAACAATATATAATTTTTTTTAAAACGTTCGAGAACGGATCACGGCGATCAATATTATGAAGAGGCTTTTGCAATTGCAAATGTGTATTATACACTTCAAGCACTCGATTATATCGATTTTTTAGAACAAGATGAAGCCGAACAAGAAGTTTTTCTATACCTAGAGCTCCTAGAATAAATTTTTCACGAGATCGTGAAGGAAAAGCCTAATCATTGTTCAAAGATCATTTTTCCAACACGCTGACATTTCCAGAGGATAAGTTTAGAAGACACTTCCGTATGAGCAAGTCTTTATTTATCCGTATATGTCGTGGTATACACAATTTTAATCAAGAACCTATTCTCGAATATATTGATTTTTTTCGTCAAAAATGGGATGCAAGCGGTTTATTAGGTTTTAATGTTTTTCAAAAATGTACGTCCGTCATAAGACAATTAGCGTACGGTGTTGCACCCCATTTGACGAATATTTACATATGGGTGAATCAACATCTTATAAATGTTTGAAAAACTTTTGCAAAACTGTGTTACATTTATATGGGGCGGAGTAGATGAGAAAGCCAAATGCATATGATTGTGCAACGTATAATTTCTAGACATGAAGAACTTCATGGTTTTCCAGGTATGTTAGGGAGTCTCGATTGTATTCATTGGGCTTGGAGAAAATGTCCAGTTGGTTGGAAAGGGTAATATACACGAGGTGATCATGGTTACCCAACAATAATGTTAGAGGTAGTGGCCTCGTATGATACATGGATTGGCATTCGTATTTTGGTGCCGCAGGTTCAAACAACGACATTAATGTGCTAAATCAATCGGATTTGTTTGATAATTTATTAAAAGATCAGTTACCTCCATGTAACTATACGGTGAATGACGCTTCATTTAGTAAAGGATATTATTTGGCCGATGATATATATCCAGAATGGACAACTCTGGTTAAATCATTTAAAAGTACCCTTGACAGTTGACACAAGGGGAAATAAATTTAAAAGATTCCAAGAGTCCGCAAGAAACGATATTGAATGAGCTTTCGGTATACTTCAAGGTCGATGTGCAATTATTAAAAATCTGTCAAGACAATTCTATATTAGCAAGATTTAACTTATTATGTATACGTATATGCTCTTACACAATATGATAACTGAAGACAATGGCCGTGCATTTTGTGGACTTGAGGAAGATTACCCGTCGGCTCGTCGTTCAAAACGATTAAACCTTCAAGAACGGGTTGAACTACATATGCGAAAGGATAAAGAACTGCGAGATAGGAGCAGTCATCATTTTCTTCGAGATATGCTTATCGAACATATTTGGAATCTTCCACCAAACCACCGTATTCGATATGATCCGGAAGCAGGACCTTCGAACATTCCCGGACACGTTAATGAAGAACAAGATGATGAAGCGGGACCTTCGACTATATGAAGTTTATGTTTATTGTATTTTTA
Organism: Rutidosis leptorrhynchoides; assembly: GCF_046630445.1. NCBI lineage: Eukaryota > Viridiplantae > Streptophyta > Magnoliopsida > Asterales > Asteraceae > Rutidosis > Rutidosis leptorrhynchoides. Next base: position 111,045,847 of record NC_092343.1, read on the forward strand.
ATTTACTTGTATTGGTTTTTAATTTAATGTAATGTTCTTTTAAGTTATAAATTAAAAGTTTATTATTAATATTATTCAAACAGCACTTTTATTAATAAATACAAATACGATTACATTTTTTTGAAGGAAAATACAATAATAGAGAAACACAAACACGGTTACAACAAGTTAATAGTCGGAATCGGAGCATCCAAAAAACTGGCCATCGGTATCGTACTTGTCCGCAACAAACTCATTGTCGTAAACCAAATACATAGAAATGCGATAAGAACGCTCCATTAAGGTTTCTTTTATTTTGTCCCACTAATCGTCGGTACGGAGCAGAGTAGCTTCCACTTCTGGATCATAGTCATCTTCAAAATAAAATATGTCCGTATATTCAATCGGAATCTTTTCTTTCATAAACGCTTCGAAGTCCTGGCAACCAATATCGCGGATGTCAACGTCATCGAACTCTAGTTTCGTACTCCGGGTATAATCGTAATCTTTGTAATTACTACGGAATTGACCTCCGAAGTAGACAGAAATTGTGACTTTCATTGGTCGCCCAATAAACATTTTTGAATGATTAAAGTGTGTTTTGATTTTGAGTTGAGAAATGAAGTGTGTGTTTGATTTGGATTTAAGTTGGAGTATATATATAGAGAAAAGTAATATAGCCATTTTGAAAAAAAATATATTAAATAAATATAGCCGTTAAAAAAAGAGTTTAAAAAATTAGTCGTTTGAAGTTTTAAATTTAAACAATAAATAATAATAATAATCTTTTAAATAAAAAATAAATATTAAAAAGTGGGACCAATGTCGTTATATGACAGGTGTCATGGATATTAGAGAGTGTGATGGGTTAAGCCTTAGAAAGTAGTTGATAAGAGGACGCTGATGTGGTAGAGGTGTTTATCTTTGACAGATGTCATGATTGTGAGCAGGCTAATTATGTTGAAATATGAAGTACTTAGCAGTAGATATTAGTGATATAGTTGTACTTCACCAAGATTTTTTTTTTCTTCGAAGATAACGATCACTATAGAACAAAGTATTTCCATCGAATATGGAAACACCAACACAAATTCACAGCGGAACGGGAAGGTTCCTACCTCATCCTAACTATCATCTTAAGACACGTGGAAAAACGTACACAGTAGCTAGTTTTCACTTGGTTACCTATAGCAAACGTAATTAAAACTACTAGTCAGAGGATACTCCTTTCTCTTTCTATAAGATTAATGTGCAAGGTACAACATATAACTATATGGCCAACTTCATTTAAGCCTTCGGGGTCACACACATATACACCGAAACGTCAAATAAAATATATATATATGATGTATATATATTACTCAAGTAACAAAATAGTAAATCGAAATTAATTCATTTACTATTCATATGAATAGTAAATGAAACGAAATTAATTAATTTACTATTCACATGAAATCGACATGATAGAAATTATTAATTATAAGTTACATAACATACCTCTAAAGTATTTGAGAAATACAACTATTTAAAACCAAATCAAACGAAACGTTATTTCGTCGCGAGGTTTTGACCTCTATATGAGACGTTTTTCAAAGACTGCATTCATTTTTAAAACAACCATAACCTTTATTTTATCGATAAATGTTTAAAAAACATTACGTAGATTATCAAATAATGATAATCTGAAATATACCGTTTACACACGACCATTACATAATGGTTTACAATAAGAATATATTACATCAAAAATAAGTTTCTTGAATGCAGTTTTTACATAATATCATACAAGCATGGACTCCAAATCTTGTCATTATTTTAGTATGCAACAGCGGAAGCTCTTAATAATCACCTGAGAATAAACATGCTTAAAACGTCAACAAAAATGTTGGTGAGTTATAGATTTAACCTATATATTATCAAATCATAATAATAGACCACAAGATTTCATATTTCAATATACATCCCATACATAGAGATAAAATTCATTCATATGGTGAACACCTGGTAACCGACATTAACAAGATGCATATAAGAATATCCCCTATCATTCCGGGAAATTCTTCGGACATGATAAAAACGAATTCGAAGTACTAAAGCATCCGGTACTTTGGATGAGGTTCGTTAGGCCCAATAGATCTATCTTTAGGATTCGCGTCAATTAGTAGATCGGTTTACTAATTCTTAGGTTACCAAGCAAAAGGGGCATATTCGGCTTCGATCATTCAACCATAGAAAGTAGTTTCATGTACTTGTGTCTATTTTGTAAAACATTTATAAAGCTGCATGTATTCTCATCCCAAAAATATTAGATTTTAAAAGTGGGACTATAACTCACTTTTACAGATTTTTACTTCGTCGGGAAGTAAGACTTGGCCACTGGTCGATTCACGAAACTATAATAAATATGTACATATATATCAAATTATGTTCAAAATATATTTACAACACTTTTAATACATTTTGATGTTTTAAGTTTATTAAGTCAGCTGTCCTCGTTAGTAACCTACAACTAGTTGTCCATAGTTAGATGTACAGAAATTAATTGATATATATTATCTTGAATCAATCCACGACCCAGTGTATACACGTCTCAGGCTAGATCACAACTCAAAGTATATATATTTTTGGAATCAACCTTAACCCTGTATAGCTAACTCCAACATTACTGCATATAAAGTGTCTATGGTTGTTCCAAATAATATATATAGATGGGTCGATATGATATGTCAAAACATTTGCATACGTGTCTATGGTATCCCAAGATTACATAATATATTAGAATACATGTATAATACAGTATAAGTTAGCTAGGATATGATTAATATAGATTTGTTACCAATTTTCACGTAGCTACAACAAGCAAAAATATCCAATCTTGTTTTACCCATAACTTCTTCGTTTTAAATTCGTTTTGAGTGTTTCAAGTTGCTATGGTTTCATATTGAACTTAAGTTTATGAATCTAAACAGAAAAAGTATAAGTTTATAGTCGTAAATACAGGTTACAAGTCATTTTTGTAAAGGTAGTCATTTAAGTCGAAAGAACGACGTCTAGATGACCATTTTGAAAAACATACTTCCACTTTGAGTTTAACCATGATTTTTGGATATAGTTTCATGTTCATAAGAAAAATAATTTTCCCAGAAGAACAACTTCTAAATCAAAGTTTATCATAGTTTTTAATTAACTAACCCAAAACAGCCTGCGGTGTTACTACGACGGCGTATATCCGGTTTTACGGTGTTTTTCGTGTTTTTCGGTTTTAAATCATTAAGTTAGCATATCATATAGATATAGAACATGTGTTTAGTTGATTTTAAAAGTCAAGTTAGAAGGATTAACGTTTGTTTGCGAACAAGTTTAGAATTAACTAAACTATGTTCTAGTGATTTCAAGTTTAAACATTCGAATAAGGTAGTTTTATATATATAAATCGAATGATGCTATGAACATAATTACTACCTCAGGTTTTGTGGATAAACCTATTGGAAATGAGAAAAATAGATCTAGCTTCAAAGGATCCTTGAATGGCTTGAAAGTTCTTGAAGCAGAATCATGACACGAAAACAAGTTCAAGTAAGATTTCCACTCGAAATAAGATTGTTATAGTTATAGAAATTGAATCAAAGTTTGAATATGAGTATTACCTTGTATTAGAAAGATATCTTACTATAAGTAAGAAAGATTTCTTGAGGTTGGATGATCACTTTATAAGATTGGAAGTAAGCTAGCAAACTTGGAAGTATTCTTGATTTTATGAAACTAGAACTTATAGAATTTATGAAGAACACTTAGAACTTGAAGATAGAACTTGAGAGAGATCAATTAGATGAAGAAAATTGAAGAATGAAAGTGTTTGTAGGTGTTTTTGGTCATTGGTATATGGATTAGATATAAAGGATGTGTAATTTTGTTTACATGTAAATAAGTCATGAATGATTACTCATATTTTTGTAATTTTATGAGATATTTCATGCTAGTTGCCAAATGATGGTTCCTACATGTGTTAGGTGGCTCACATGGGCTGCTAAGAGCTGATCATTGGAGTGTATATACCAATAGTACATACATCTAAAAGCTGTGTATTGTACGAGTACGAATACGGGTGCATACGAGTAGAATTGTTGATGAATCTGAACGAGGATGTAATTGTAAGCATTTTTGTTAAGTAGAAGTATTTTGATAAGTGTCTTGAAGTCTTTCAAAAGTGTATGCATACATATTAAAAAACTACATGTATATACATTTTAACTGAGTCGTTAAGTCATCGTTAGTCGTTACATGTAAATGTTGTTTTGAAACCTTTAGGTTAACGATCTTGTTAAATGTTGTTAACCCATTGTTTATTATATCTAAAGAGATGTTAAATTATTATATTATCATGATATTATGATATATTAATATATCTTAGTATGATATATATACAGTTAAATGTTGTTACAACGATAATCGTTACACATATGTCTCGTTTCGAAATCCTTAAGTTAGTAGTCTTGTTTTTACATATGTAGTTCATTGTTAATATACATAATGACATGTTTACTTATCATTTATCATGATTAAACATAGTGTAACAATATCTTAATATGATTCATATGTAATTAGTAAGACGTTGTTATAACGATAATCGTTATATATATCGTTTCGAGTTTCTTAATTCAATAAACACAATTTTATGTATATAACTCATTGTTAAAATACCTAATGAGATACTTAATTATCATAATATCATGTTAACTATATATATAATCATATGTATGTCATCATATAGTTTTTACAAGTTTTAACGTTCGTGAATCACCGGTCAACTTGGGTGGTCAATTGTCTATATGAAACCTATTTAAATTAATCAAGTCTTAACAAGTTTGATTGCTCAACATGTTGGAAACACTTAATCATGTAAATATCAATTTCATTTAATATATATAAACATGGAAAAGTTCGGGTCACTACAGTACCTACCCGTTAAATAAATTTCGTCCCGAAATTTTAAGCAGTTGAAGGTGTTGACGTATCTTCTGGAAATAAATGCGGGTATTTCTTCTTCATCTGATCTTCTCATTCCCAGGTGAACTCGGGTCCTCTACGAGCATTCCATCGAACCTTAACAATTGGTATCTTGTTTTGTTGAAGTCTTTTAACCTCACGATCCATTATTTCTACGGGTTCTTCGATGAATTGAAGTTTTTCGTTGATTTGGATTTCGTCTAACGGAATAGTGAGATCTTATTTAGCAAAACATTTCTTCAAATTAGAGACGTGGAAAGTGTTATGTACAGTCGCGAGTTGTTGAGGTAATTCAAGTCGGTAAGCTACTGGTCCGACACGATCAATAATCTTGAATGGTCCAATATACCTTGGATTTAATTTCCCTCGTTTACCAAATCGAACAACGCCTTTCCAAGGTGCAACCTTTAGCATGACCATCTCTCCAATTTCAAATTCTATATCTTTTCTTTTAATGTCGATGTAGCTCTTTTGTCGACTTTGGGCAGTTTTCAACCGTTGTTGAATTTGGATAATCTTCTCGGTAGTTTCTTGTACTATCTCCGGACCCGTAATCTGTCTATCCCCCATTTCACTCCAACAAATCGGAGACCTGCACTTTCTACCATAAAGTTCTTCAAACGGCGCCATCTCAATGCTTGAATGGTAGCTGTTGTTGTAGGAAAATTCTGCTAACGGTAGATGTCAATTCCAACTGTTTCCGAAATCAATAACACATGCTCGTAGCATGTCTCAATCGTTTGTATCGTCCTTTCGCTCTGCCCATCAGTTTGTGGATGATAGGCAGTACTCATGTCTAGACGAGTTCCTAATGCTTGCTGTAATGTCTGCCAGAATCTTGAAATAAATCTGCCATCCCTATCAGAGATAATAGAGATTGGTATTCCATGTCTGGAAACGACTTCCTTCAAATATAGTCGTGCTAACTTCTCCATCTTGTCATCTTCTCTTATTGGCAGGAAGTGTGCTGATTTGGTGAGACGATTAACTATTACCCAAATAGTATCAAAACCACTTGCAGTCCTTAGCAATTTAGTGATGAAATCCATGGTAATGTTTTCCCATTTCCATTCCGGGATTTCGGGTTGTTGAAGTAGACCTGATGGTTTCTGATGCTCCGCTTTGATCTTAGAACACGTCAAACATTACCCTACGTATTTAGCAACATCGGCTTTCATACCTGGCCACCAAAAATGTTTCTTGAGATCCTTGTACATCTTCCCCGTTCCAGGATGTATTGAGTATCTGGTTTTATGAGCTTCTCTAAGTACCATTTCTCTCATATCTCCAAATTTTGGTACCCAAATTCTTTCAGCCCTATACCGGGTTCCGTCTTCTCGAATATTAAGATGCTTCTCCGATCCTTTGGGTATTTCATCCTTTAAATTTCCCTCTTTTAAAATTCCTTGTTGCTCCTCCTTTATTTGAGTAGTAAGGTTAGTGTGAATCATTATATTCATAGCTTTTACTCGAATGAGTTCTCTGTCCTTTCTGCTCAAGGCACCGGCTACCACATTTGCCTTCCCCGGGTGATAACGAATCTCAAAGTCGTAATCATTCAACAATTCAATCCATCTGCGCTGCCTCATGTTCAGTTGTTTCTGATTAAATATGTGTTGAAGACTTTTGTGGTCGGTATATATAATACTTTTGACCCCATATAAGTAGTGCCTCCAAGTCTTTAATGCAAAAACAACCGCGCCTAATTCCAAATCATGCGTCGTATAATTCTGCTCGTGAATCTTCAATTGTCTAGACGCATAAGCAATTACTTTCGTTCGTTGAATTAATACACAACCGAGACCTTGCTTTGACACGTCACAATATATCACAAAATCATCATTCCCTTCAGGTAATGACAATATAGGTGCCGTAGTTAACTTTTTCTTCAACAATTGAAACGCTTTTTCTTGTTCATCCTTCCATTCAAATTTCCTCCCTTTATGCGTTAATGCAGTCAAGGGTTTTGCTATTTTGGAAAAATCTTGGATGAATCTCCTGTAATAACCAGCTAGCCCTAAAAATTGGCGTATGTGTTTCGGAGTTTTCGGGGTTTCCCACTTTTCAACGGTTTCAATCTTTGCTGGATCCACCTGAATACCTTCTTTGTTCACTATATGACCGAGGAATTGAACTTCTTCCAACCAAAATGCACACTTTGAAAACTTAGCGTACAGTTTTTCTTTTCTCAGCAACTCTAGCACTTTTCTCAAATGTTCTTCGTGCTCTTGATCATTCTTCGAGTAAATAAGCATGTCATCGATGAAAACAATGACAAACTTGTCAAGATATGGCCCACATACTCGATTCATGAGGTCCATGAACACAGCTGGTGTGTTAGTCAATCCAAACGGCATAACCATAAACTCGTAATGACCGTAACACGTCCTAAAAGCAGTCTTTGGAATATCATCCTCCTTCACCCGCATTTGATGATATCCAGAACGTAAATCGATCTTCGAATAAACAGACGAGCCTTGTAGTTGATCAAATAAGTCGTCGATTCTCGGTAGTGGGTAGCGGTTCTTGATGGTAAGTTTGTTCAACTCTCGGTAGTCGATACACAACCTGAATGTACCATCTTTCTTCTTGACAAACAAAACAGGAGCTCCCCATGGTGATGTGCTTGATCGAATGAAATCACGCTCTAAAAGTTCCTGTAACTGACTTTGTAATTCTTTCATTTCACTGGGTGCGAGTCTGTATGGAGCACGAGCTATTGGTGCAGCTCCTGGTACAAGGTCTATTTGAAATTCAACGGATCGATGTGGGGGTAATCCCGGTAATTCTTTCGGAAATACATCGGAAAATTCTTTTGCGACGGGAACATCATTTGCGAGTCTGTATGGAGCACGAGCTATTGGTGCAGCTCCTGGTACAAGGTCTATTTGAAATTCAACGGATCGATGTGGGGGTAATCCCGGTAATTCTTTCGGAAATACATCGGAAAATTCTTTTGCGACGGGAACATCATTGATGTTCTTTTCTTCGGAATTGACTTTCTCGACGTGTGCTAGCACAGCATAGCAACCTTTTCTTATTAGTTTTTGCGCCTTCAAACTACTAATAAGATTTAATTTCGCGTTGTTCTTTTCTCCGTACACCATTAAAGGTTTTTCTTTTTCACGCATAATGCGAATCGCATTTTTGTAACAAATTACCTCTGCTCTTACCTTCTTCAACCAGTCTATGCCAATTATTACATCAAAACTCCCTAACTCGACAGGTATTAAATCAATTTTAAATGTTTCATCCCCCAGTTTAATTTCTCTCTTCCGACATATATTATCTGCTGAAATTAATTTACCGTTTACTAATTCGAGTAAAAATTTACTATCCAAAGGCGTCAATGGGCAACTTAATTTAGCACAAAATTCTCTATTCATATAGCTTCTATCTGCACCATTATCAAATAAAACATAAGCAGATTTATCATCAATAAGAAACGTACCCGTAACAAGCTCCGGGTCTTCCTGTGCTTCTGCCGCATTAATATTGAAAACTCTTCCACGGCCCTGCCCATTAGTATTCCCCTGATTCGGGCAATTTCTAATAATGTGGCCCAGTTTTCCACATTTATAACAAACGGCGTTGGTATTACTTGCTCCGACACTATTCGTTTCGGCATTACTTGTTCCGACATTATTTGTTCCTTTAGTTCTGTTAAACTTTGGTCCGTAGACCTCACACTTTGTCGCGCTATGACCATTTCTTTTACACCTATTGGAAAATGTTGTGCAAAACCCCTGATGATTTTCTTCACACCTATGACATGGCTGTTTTTGGTTTTTGTTGCCGTTGTTGTTATTGAGGTTGTTGTTGGGATTGTTATTGTTGTTGAAACGGTTGTTGTAGTTGTTGTTGTTGTTGGGATATTTGTTGTAGTTATTGTTAGGATTGCGGTTATTGTTGCGATTGTTGTTGCGGTTGTTGGGATATTTGTTGCGATTGTGGTTTTAATTGTTGTTATTGTTGTACTGGTGACTCTTGTCACCGTTTTCCTCCCACTTCCTCTTGAGTTGTTTCGTGTTGGCTTCTTCGGCCGCCTGTTCTTTAATTCTCCCCTCAATCTGATTTATGAGTTTATGAGCCATTCGACTTGCCTTCTGTATGGAAGCGGGCTCGTGTGAACTCACATCTTCTTGAATCCTTACTGGTAACCCTTTTACAAACGCGTCGATCTTCTCTTCTTCATCTTCGAATGCTCCCGGACATAATAGGCACAACTCTGTAAATCGTCGTTCATATGTGGTAACGTCGAACCCTTGTGTTCGTAACTCTCTAAGTTCTACCTTGAGTTTATTGACTTCGTTTCTAGGACGGTACTGCTCGTTCATCAATTGCTTGAATGCCGACCACGGTAGTGCGTAAGCAGCATTTTGTACTACCTGTTCAAGATAGGTGTTCCACCACGTTAACGCAGTACCTGTGAAGGTATGCGTAGCGTACTTAACTTTGTCCTCTTCAGTACACTTATTTATGGCAAACACCGATTCGACTTTCTCGGTCCACCGTTTCAATCCAATTGGTCCTTCGGTTCCATCAAATTCCAAAGGTTTGCAAGAAGTGAATTCTTTGTAGGAGCATCCTACATGATTTCTTGTGCCGTTAGCTGCATTGCTAGATTCAAAGTTATTATTGGTATGTAGCGCAGCCTGTACTGCGGCTATGTTTGCAGCAAGAAAGGTACGAAATTCCTCTTCGCTCATATTCATGGTGTGTCGAGTAGTCGGTGCCATTTCATTTAAAATAGCTAACTGAATCGAGTTAATCATACAGAATATTAAGAGTAGTCAATAGTATTTCGTAGCATAATATGAACTCATTTATAAAAGATTTTTCTTCATATTAGCGTTTTATAAGTTTAAATTCGGGTACTACCTACCCGTTAAGTTCATACTTAGTAGCTAATATACAATTCAACTACTACAATTCCATATGAAAAACTGATTATAATAATATATCACATACAAATATTCTTCAAACTTACAACTTCGCTATATTACATATAACATGAAATATAGTACACTTTGATACATGACAGTTTTGAAGATAAATCTAGTTAATACGCAAGTTGTTCAGCAAAGAAAATAAAGACACGTACTTCATAAGTCCAGAAATAAGTCATGCATTCTGGTTTTACTAAGACGACTTCCCATCCTTGGTCTTATGGAAAATAACCGTTATGACCATTGGCTAGGCAGCATGTTGTAATGTCGTCAAAAGGACGAGGGTTTCGTAATGTCCAACAGCCCCGTAATAATCTAAAAACCTTGTTTCTCACCCCAACTACTGAATCCGTCACTTGTAGGAAGGTTTTATTTAAAAGTTGCAATCCGATGTTCTTTTTCTCACTTTGGTAAGAAGCGAACATCACTAACCCGTAAGCGTAACATGCTTCTTTATGTTGCATGTTAGAAGCTCTTTCTAATTCACGAAATCCTATGTTGGGATATGTTGAGTCAAAATAGGTTCTTAATCTGTAGTGTAAAATTGCATTTGGGTTCCCCGCATTTAACGCTTTAAAGAAAACACGGCGTAACTTACGATCTCCCCAATGTGATATACCCCACCTATCAAAGGAAAGCCTTTTATAAACTAATGGATTTCTGGAAAGTCTTTCAAATGTTTGACAAGTTAATTTTGCCATAATTAATTGTACTGATGAATTCTGACCGACTCTAGACAAGATTTCCTCAATCATATCATCTGATAGATCTTCTAAAATATTCGGTTGTCTACCCTTAACGTCCATTTTGTTTTTATACTGTAAAATAGACAAGGATTAGATTCGTAAAAGATAATTAACAAACAATACAAGCAATTTTTACATAGAACATAAAAGTACAAGCACACTACAATACATATAATATACAACATGATTACAACCCTCTAATTTGAATCACTGGTTTCTTCTTCTTTGGACTTGGTTCGTTTTCCTAATTTTCTAGGAATATATGGTGTTCCTCTAATACGAGCCGTCATTTTCCACAATGGTTTAGAGAAACCTGGTGGTTTAGAGGTTCCCAGGTCATTGTTACATTTTAGAAAATACGGATGTTGTCGATACATATAAAGTTCATCGGGGTTGGAATCGGGTTTCTCTATTTTTATACCTTTTCCCTTATTATTTTCTTTCGCTTTATTAAATTGGGTCGAGGTAATTTCTATAACATCATCGGAATCCTCATCGAGATCCGATTCATCAGAAAATTAGTAATCTTCCCAATATTTTGCTTCCTCGGTAGAAACACCATTGACCATTATTAACTTTGGTCCGTTGGTTGAGGATTTTATTTTATTTAATCGATTTACTATAAGTATCAATATTTCTTCCTCCGGAACCTCTTCTTCTTTTGGTTCCTCCTCTTCTGATTCCTCCTCTTCTGGTTCCTCTTCTCCCGGTTCCTCCTCTTCCAGTTCCTCCTCTTCCGGTTCCTCTTCGGGAATTTGTGAATCTTCCCAAAATATATTCGACTCTTCATTATTATTAGGTGAATTAATGGGATGTGTACTAGAGGTAGACATCTATCACACAATATCAAACACGTTAAGAGATTAATATATTACATAATATTTACATGTTAATAATATATAGTTTCCAACAAAAAAAATGTTAAGCAATCGTTTTTGAAGAAAAACACGGTCGAAGTCCAGACTCACTAATGTATCCTAACAAACTCGATAAGACACACTAATGCAAATTTCTGGTTCTCTAAGACCAACGCTCGGATACCAACTGAAATGTCCCGTTCATATTGATTATAAACGTTCCATATTAATTGATTTCGTCGCGAGGTTTTGACCTCTATATGAGACGTTTTTCAAAGACTGCATTCATTTTTAAAACAACCATAACCTTTATTTTATCGATAAAGGTTTAAAAAGCATCACGTAGATTATCAAATAATGATAATCTAAAATATACCTTTTACACACGACCATTACAAAATGGTTTACAATAAGAATATATTACATCAAAAATAAGTTTCTTGAATGCAGTTTTTACGTAATATCATACAAGCATGGACTCCAAATCTTGTCCTTATTTTAGTATGCAACAGCGAAAACTCTTAATAATCACCTGAGAATAAACATGCTTAAAACGTCAACAAAAATGTTGGTGAGTTATAGGTTTAACCTATATATTATCAAATCATAATAATAGACCACAAGATTTCATATTTCAATATACATCCCATACATAGAGATAAAATTCATTCATATGGTGAATACCTGGTAACCGACATTAACAAGATACATATAAGAATATCCCCTATCATTCCGGAAAATCCTTCGGACATGATAAAAATGAATTCGAAGTACTAAAGCATCCGGTACTTTGGATGGGGTTCGTTAGGCCCAATAGATCTATCTTTAGGATTCGCGTCAATTAGTAGATCGGTTTACTAATTCTTACGTTACCAAGCAAAAGGGGCATATTCGGCTTCGATCATTCAACCATAGAAAGTAGTTTCATGTATTTGTGTCTATTTTTTAAAACATTTATAAATCTGCATGTATTCTCATCCCAAAAATATTAGATTTTAAAAGTGGGACTATAACTCACTTTCACAGATTTTTACTTCGTAGGTAAGTAAGACTTGGCCACTGGTCGATTCACGTACCTATAACAAATATGTACATATATATCAAAGTATGTTCAAAATATATTTACAACACTTTTAATACATTTTGATGTTTTAAGTTTATTAAGTCAGCTGTCCTCGTTAGTAACCTACAACTAGTTGTCCATAGTTAGATGTACAGAAATAAATTGATATATATTATCTTGAATCAATCCACGACCCAGTGTATACACGTCTCAGGCTAGATCACAACTCAAAGTATATATATTTTTGGAATCAACCTCAACCCTGTATAGCTAACTCCAACATTACTGCATATAGAGTGTCTATGGTTGTTCCAAAAAAGATATATAGATGGGTCGATATGATATGTCATAACATTTGCATACGTGTATATGGTATCCCAAGATTACATAATATATTAGAATACATGTATAATACAGTATAAGTTAGCTAGGATATGATTAATATAGATTTGTTACCAATTTTCACGTAGCTACAACAAGCAAAAATATCCAATCTTGTTTTACCCATAACTTCTTCGTTTTAAATCCGTTTTGAGTGTTTCAAGTTGCTATGGTTTCATATTGAACTTAAATTTATGAATCTAAACAGAAAAAGTATAAGTTTATAGTCGGAAATACAGGTTACAAGTCATTTTTGTAAAGGTAGTCATTTAAGTCGAAAGAACGACGTCTAGATGACCATTTTGAAAAACATACTTCCACTTTGAGTTTAACCATGATTTTTGGATATAGTTTCATGTTCATAAGAAAAATCATTTTCCCAGAAGAACAACTTCTAAATCAAAGTTTATCATAGTTTTTAATTAACTAACCCAAAACAGCCCGCGGTGTTACTACGACGGCGTATATCCAGTTTTACGGTGTTTTTCGTGTTTTTCGGTTTTAAATCATTAAGTTAGCATATCATATAGATATAGAACATGTGTTTAGTTGATTTTAAAAGTCAAGTTAGAAGGATTAACTTTTGTTTGCGAACAAGTTTAGAATTAACTAAACTATGTTCTAGTAATTTCAAGTTTAAAACTTCGAATAAGGTAGTTTTATATATATAAATCGAATGATGTTATGAATATCATTACTACCTCAGGTTTTGTGGATAAACCTACTGGAAATGAAAAAAATAAATCTAGCTTCAAAGGATCCTTGGATGACTTGAAAGTTCTTGAAGCAGAATCATGACAGGAAAACAAGTTCAAGTAAGATTTCCACTCAAAATAAGATTGTTGTAGTTATAGAAACTGAATAAAAGTTTGAATATGAGTATTACCTTGTATTAGAAAGATATCTTACTATAAATAAGAAAGATTTCTTGTGGTTGGATGATCACTTTACAAGTTTGGAAGTAAGCTAGCAAACTTGGAAGTATTCTTGATTTTATGAAACTAGAACTTGTAGAATTTATGAAGAACACTTAGAACTTGAAGATAGAACTTGAGAGAGATCAATTAGATGAAGAAAATTGAAGAATGAAAGTTTTTGTAGGTGTTTTTGGTCGTTGGTATATGGATTAGATATAAAGGATGTGTAATTTTGTTTACATGTAAATAAGTCAT
>NC_092343.1:111062500-111177500 GCF_046630445.1 Rutidosis leptorrhynchoides
TGAGTGAATCAAATTGCTATGGTTTCATATTGAACTCTATTTTATGAATATAAACATAAAAAGTATAGTTTTATAGTCAGAAATATAAGTTACAAGTCGTTTTTGTAAAGGTAGCCATTTTAGTCGAAAGAACGACGTCTTGATGACCATTTTGAAAAACATACTTCCACTTTGAGTTTAACCATGATTTTTGGATATAGTTTCATGTTCATTAGAAAAATCATTTTCTCAGAAGAAGAACTTTTAAATCAAAGTTTATCATAGTTTTTAATTATCAAACCCAAAACAGCCCGCAGTGTTACTACGACGGCGTATATCCGGTTTTACGGTGTTTTTTCGTGTTTTCAGGTTTTAAATCATTAAGTTAGCATATCATATAGATATATAACATGTGTTTAGTTGATTTTAAAAGTCAAGTTATAAGGATTAACTTTTGTTTGCGAACAAGTTTAGAATTAACAAAACTATGTTCTAGTGATTACAAGTTTAAACCTTCGAATAAGGTAGTTTTATATATATGAATCGAATGATGTTATGAACATAATTACTACCTCAAGTTTAGTAGGTAAACCTACTGGAAGTGACAAGAAATGATCTAGCTTTAAATGATCTTGGATGGCTTGAAAGTTCTTGAAGTAGAATCATGACACGAAAAAAAGTTCAAGTAAGATTATCACTCGAATTAAGATAGTTATAGTTATAGGAACTGAATCAAAGTTTATATATGAGTATTACCTTGATTTAAAATGATATATTACTATAAATTACAAGGATTTCTTGAGATTGAATGATCACTTTACAAGATTGTAAGTGAGCTAGTAAACTTGGAAGTATTCTTGATTTTATGAAACTAGAACTTGTAGAATTTATGAAGAACACTTAGAACTTGAAGATGGAACTTGAGAGAGATCAATTAGATAAATAAAATTGAAGAATAAAAGTGTTTGTAGGTGTTTTTGGTCGTTGGTATATGGATTAGTTATAAAGGATATGTAATTTTGTTTTCATGTAAATAAGTCATTAATGATTACTAATATTTTTGTAATTTTATGAGATATTTCATGCTAGTTGCCAAATGATGGTTCTCACATGTTTTCGAATTCGTTTTTATCATGTCCGAAGGATTTTCCGAATGATAGGGGATATTCTTATATGTATCTTGTTAATGTCGGTTACCAGGTGTTCACCATATGAATGAATTTTATCTCTATGTATGGGATGTATATTGAAATATGAAATCTTGTGGTCTATTATTATGATTTGATAATATATAGGTTAAACCTATAACTCACCAACATTTTTGTTGACGTTTTAAGCATGTTTATTCTCAGGTGATTATTAAGAGCTTTCGCTGTTGCATACTAAAATAAGGACAAGATTTGGAGTCCATGCTTGTATGATATTATGTAAAAACTGCATCCAAGAAACTTATTTTTGATGTAATATATTCTTATTGTAAACCATTATGTAATGGTCGTGTGTAAAAGGTATATTTTAGATTATCATTATTTGATAATCTACGTGATGCTTTTTAAACCTTTATAGATAAAATAAAGGTTATGGTTGTTTTAAATATGAATGCAGTCTTTGAAAAACGTCTCATATAGAGGTCAAAACCTCGCAACGAAATCAATTAATATAGAACGTTTATAATCAATATGAACGGGACATTAATATGATATTACAGACAAAGAAATCAAATATAATATATTCTTTTGATTTGCTTTTTGCTACAAAACAAACGGAGTAGTATATATATATGCTCTTTAATTTGGCTAAAAGGGAAGAACGTAACAAAACCACATATATTAAAACCCCTACTTCTTGTAGCCACATGAAGGCATAAAAACTCTTCAGTTTTATTTTCATGAATCAATACGGAGTATTATTTATTTCATTGATTAATATAATTTGATTATATTAATTAGTTACTTGGGTTTGGACTAGCATCCATTGGCATTCTTTGAAGTGTAGTGTGGACTATCCAAAGAGACGGTCATACTTTTGATCGTAAGTTTCTCCTCTCCGTCTCATCAATTTTTCCAAGAAAGGTATATCGTTTACTCACTTTGTGAATTACATATTTTGACAATTATTAGTGGTGTAACTGGATCTTTGAGATAGTTAATCATGTGCATGTTTTATTAAATTTAAATATATGAATATTTAATTTTGTAAATGGTTTATAAAATAATAATTGATTATTATTTTAACTATCCGCTGCTTTAATCTGATTTAAAAGTACACACAATTTTCCAACAGTGGTATCCGAGCCGCTTTTACACCATCTTAATTGTCGCGTGATTTTCTTTAGATTTAGCTTTGTGGTGAATTGGCAAGAGTCAAAACCTTTATGGTTTTGAAAGTCAACTTTGTTGATTACCTCATGACGCACGAATAAGATCTGAAAAAGTCACTGTTATAAATTTTGAATTTATTTATTATGGCTTGAATAATTGTTGTTTATTTCATTCCATGGTTGTACACATGCATTGTAACCATGGACAAGCCATATGTAGGTTTTAATAATGTAGTTATTAAAAATTATGATTGCACACATAGCCCATAATGCCCCGACCTATGTATGATTGTTGTGATTGTTGATTACGGCAATATTAAGTCATATTGATTATTTATTTTTTATAAGAAAGGCTATTTTGAAGCCAAAGTTGTATTATATTTATTTTTCATTTTCATAGTATTGTATTTAATTTTATTCTAAATTGTTAAAGTATTAGATTAGTTATATTTTTCAATTTTAAATAAATGTAATAAGATGAAGATTAAAGATAAAGATGCAACGTGGAGTTTGACTTAGAAGATGGCGAACAGGTCAAGTTGACAACGATGGCGTTTGTCAAGTTTTCACTTGATTCTTGAATTAAGTAGGAGCTACGATATTACCCTTAGTTTGACCTCTTGATCCCATGTCGGCTCATGGAATCAAGCATAGGATTTTTGGGCTAGGCTATGTGTGTGTGTGTTGCATGGTTGTATTTTAATTTTGCATTTATATATAATTGTTGATTAGAATATATATGCTAAATGTTTTTGATGAAAACATTAAATAAAACCGGTAACGAGTTTCAAATATTAAAATTGATGATTTTAAAAGGTTAAACTCTAATGAGTTTAAAGTTAAATAATTTTGAGACTCAAGTTATATATGTTTTTGATGAAAACATTAAATAAAACTCTAAACGAGTTTCAAAGATTAAAATTGATGATTTTAAAATAAGTTAAACTCTAACGAGTTTAATGTTAAATGATTTTGAAAGTCAAATAATATATATGGACGACATCTTTTAAAACTGTTTTAAAACGATACAAGTTTGTGTATTTGTTATTTTTATATCCTATAAATTAAATAACAAATTAGATCACAAATATAATCGACATATACAATTGGTTAAAATGTTTTTTAACTAATAGTGTAGCGAATCTTGTGTGCATGCATTATTCGTTGACACAAACTTTTTCCAAAATACCCGTCAAATTTAAGTCATGCCATCTAATGAGCTTGCAAACACTCCTCCTTATTTTTCTGATCTAGTGAGACTAGGCTGAATTATAGACACGAGGTGGATTTTTGGATCTAGTGAGACTAGCGTGAATTTCCACTGTTTCCAAATTGGATGACTTAATCGTATTCACGGTGAGACCTGAGTTCGAGGCAATGATGGGACAAACATGCCATTGGATAATAGTGGTTTGTTGGACTACAAATATCTCTAGGTCCCATAAAGATCTAAGAGTTGTACTTGTAATGCAATTGGTACCCGCTACCTACCAATAGACTCCATAACTGCTAGCTGATCAACAGATGTGGCTATGGAACCTCTATGTGGATCTTAAGCTTTCGTAAATTAATTGATTTTTAAAAATATTATAAAAACTTGGGTAGTTAATTTATTAAAGCTCAATATCGAAAATACTAAATTGAATCTTATATTTGTTGTAGATGTCAATTAATCAAAACGTAAACCAAAACACACTTCCTTCTTTGTTGGAGAAGGATAAACTCAATGTTCAAACTTCCTAGACTGGCACTGCAACCTGAGAATTGTTCTCAAGCATAATTGGAAGTTGAATAAAGTTTAGAACCCATATCCTTTCTTCCTATTGTGGCAGTTGCTGCTGTTCAGCAAAATGATTATCGAATGTTGTTCGATGATCAGGAAGAAATATGATTGAAGGGTGAAAAAGAATAAGTCAAATACTTTGTGGAAGGAAAATAACAAATCATTTGCTAGGAAAAATATTCCACCTTCCAAGAAGAAAAGCCCAACAAAAGACACCAAATGTTTCCATTGTGGAAAGGTTGGCAATTGGAGAAGGAAGTTGTCCTGTCTTCCAATCTGAGCTGAGAAAAGGCAACGCTGGTGAGACTAGCAAATCAGGTATATTCCATATATAATTATATACTTCTTCTAGTGATTCCTAGATCTTTGTTAACTGGTTGTGGTCTTCACACCTGTAACAATATGAAGGGAATGAGAAGAAGTAATAGACTGACGAAAGACACACTGGATTTGCAAGTAGGCAAGGGGGATCAAGCTTTTGTTAAAGCTATTGGTACCTCTGAACTTACTTCTCTAAGTGGTCTTATTGTTTTGTTGGAACAATAGCATTATGCTCTCAATACTGAACGACATAGTTTGAAAGATGTTAGAATTGAACTTGCATTTACACACTTAGGTATTTCAGTTTCTAAGGATAATATATTTATCTTAATACCTATCCACGTGATGGTATATTTGAAATTGATATGCATAGTGTAATTTCAAATGAGAATTCTGTGTATACCTACATCGCCAAAGTCTTCAAGCAAGACTTGAATAAGACCTATCTATGACATTGTCATATTGGTCATATAAACAAACAATGCATTTCAAAACTCCAATCTAATGGACTTTTGGAATCAATTGACTCTGAGTCATTTGATGTATGAGAGTCATGTTTATGTGAAAAGATGACAAATTCTTCTTTCTCCAATTTAGGTAAAAGAGCTAAAGATCTTTTAGGACTGATACATACTGTTGTATGTAGCCCTTTAAGAACAATGTATAGATTTAGTTAATTTTACTTCATTACATTTACTGATGAGTACAGTAGCTATGATTATGTTCACTTTCTGAAACATAAACATAAAGCTATTTTAACATTCAAAAGTATTCCAAAATGAAGTAGATAATCAGCTTGGAAAGACCATTAAAGCACTTCGCTCCGATGGAGTAAGTAAGTTTATGAATCAAGAGTTTTTTTGGACCACCTAAAGAATTGTGAGATTGTCTCATAGTTCGCTCTACCTTACACACCACAACACGATGGTGTGTCTGAGTAAGAGTAATCGAACTTTACTTGATATAGTTTGATTTATGATGAGTCTAATTTCTCTACTACCGTCTTTTAGGGATATGCATGAGAGTCTACTACAGGCATACTCAATGTAATTCCAACTATGAAGGTAGAAAAGACTCCATATGAGTTATGGCATGGGAAGAATCCTAAGTTGTCTTATTTGAAAGTCTGGGATTGTAAAGCGTACGTGAAGCATGACACTTCAAACAAATTAGAACCCAGAATTATCTAATGTTACTTTGTACGATACATAAAGGAAACAATGGGTTACTACTTTTACTACCAAGCTGAAGACAACGTGTTTTCTGCTCAGTCTGCTGAATTCTTGGAAAGAGATCTTCTCTTATAAGAAGTCAGTGGGAGTAAAGTAGATCTTGAAGAAATTGAAGTACATTAAAGTAACATACCTTCAGTAAGCACTAGCAATCCACACGTTGAAACTGAGCGCACTGTTGGTGAGCCAGAACATATTACACCTGCACTTTATAGATCTAGTAGAACTCATCGGCTTATGAGGTTTAATTATCTGCTTAATTCAGATAAACCTCAACTAAGGGATTATGATGAACCCTTTAGCTGCGTGAGGCCATATCAGATCCTGAATCTGAAAATGACTAGATTCTATGAATACAGATATGCAGTCCATGAAGGATAATCAAGTATGAGACTTGATTGATCTTCTACCCAATTGTAAGACAATGAGGTAAAAATGGGTCTTCAAAGGAAGACTGATATGGACGGTAATGTAAACACTTTTAAAGCTCGATTGGTGACAAAAGGTTATGATGAAAGTTTTTCACCAGTCGCGAGCCTTAAAACAATTAGGATACTTATTGCCATGGTTACTTTTCATGATAATAAAATATGGCTAATGGATGTCAAAACCGTTTTTCTAAATGGTGACCTAAGCGAGGACGTATATATGGTTCAGCCGGAAGGGTTTATGAATCCTAAGCATCCTAATAAAGTATGCAAGCTTCTAAAATCCATTTATGAATTAAAGCAAGCATCCAGGAACTAGAATATTAAGTTTAATGAGAAAATCAAAGTGTTTAATTTTTCTCAAACCCAAGATAAGCCCTGAGATTACATTAGAGCTAGTGGGAGCAAAGTAGTCTTCTTGATCTTATATGTTGATGACATATTACTTATTAGAAATAACATTTCAACTCGCAAGATGTCAAGTCTTGGCTTGGAAAATGTATTTCCATAAAGGATCTTGATGAAGCTACTTATATTATTGAAATGAGGATCTTGTAACAACCCAACCCGTTAACCTTCCGAAAATGTGCCACAATTTTTTTTTTCTGGAACAGTTGATCTGGAGGGCGTCCAAAAGCTTGGACGGCGTCCAGCACTTAAGACTGGGACGGCGTCCAGACATCTGGGACGGCGTCCAGACATCTGGGACGACGTCCAGATGTACTAAAACATTCTGATCAGTTTTTCGAACACACGCTGGCGAAAACCCGCTTCCCGACACTTTTAAACCAAAACACTTTCACAATAGATTACAATAGTTTAAACTAAGAGTTTTTCACAATAAAAACCGAGTTTTACGACACCGGGCCCACATCGACCCAAAATACCACAAGTGACTATTTCGACCCATTAGTTTATACAAAAACATAGACCGAGCATGGGATTGGGGACACGCTACCCAATCCTAATCAAATCCAAAAGCAAGTCTTCTAAAGCAACTACGCAAGTCCACTAGTCCCCGCGCTTACCCGAGCCACCGAATCCGTGCAATCTATAAAAATGTAAACAACGAGAGGGTTAGCTAACGCTTAGTGAATGATAATATACTACATACATATATATGTATAAAATGGACACGCCACACAAATATCAAATACCTCATACTGAAGCATCCATGTATAAGGCAACTACACTAAGCATACCGTACTACCTCTAAGCAACAAGCTAAAGATATCAACAAAGTGTAAGTTCACCAACGACGATGTGAACAACGCCAATAAGCTACACCCGGAGGGTTAGCTACAACACAACAATACATTAATATATAACAATATAAAACGAATAAGGTTAACCCCTTAACCCATTACCGAATACCAAACGCCACAATGAAGATTGGCCGAACTACACGAGCCTTAGTAATCCGAAACCACACGAGATTACTATCTTCACAACATCGAGGTTGGCCGAACTACACGAGCCTTAGTAATCCGAAACCACACGAGATTACTACCTCAATAAGATGACCGAACTACACGAGTCACCATGAATCCGAACTACACGAGATTCATTTCCAATAAGATGACCGAACTACACGCGTCATCGTGAATCCGAACTACACGAGATCCACTTCTCCAATTCAAAACCCACGGTCACGGGATTATAAAATCCACCACATCGGGGTTATCCACATCACAACAATATCAACCCTTCGCCATTGGGGTTATTTACTCCACATCACAAACACGTGTGATAACGTACACACAAAACGTGTACCTCGCCAAAGGTGGTCAACTAAAACGCACAACCGTGCCAAATGGACCTAAACGCAAGTTCATCAAATCCACCTATATGTGAAGTGAGCTCTATAACCGAGAACTACTTCACCCGACCCGCACCCATCCTATACATACATATGCATATAGGATATTAACACTCACCTAGTCGTCTTGATGAATGCTTCCAAGTAATCCGCAACGCGCCAAATGGAAAGTACCTATTCCATTATCACAAACACAACAACACAATTAGGGTTGACTTACAAACCAACCCAATTGACACCTAGTGGAAATTCGACCCATTTGCACTTCCAAGCACGAAACGCGCCCACACTAACCAATATCCACTAACACGAGTGAAAATGGTCCTAACACACCGATTAAGCCCGATCACAAGTGTTAAACACGTGTCATACCCATTTTGACACAAAAACCCTAATTTGACCCATTTCAAAATTAGTTAGCCAAACTCACCCAAAAGAGTTTCACCACTTCCATAATCACTAAACCTAGTGATTAAACTCAAGATCAAACCCTAATCAACGCTAAAACGTCAACCAACCCAAAACCCGCCAAGTGACAAGATTAACAAGTCACCATGAACCTACTTCATCATCTAAAAGGTTTTTACAACAATCTAGCTCAAAACCCTAACTTGAACATCAAATCTAACAAATGAAATTCGGAGTTTGAGCTTACCAATACCACCACAACGTAGCTAGGAGCGAGATGAACAACTATAGAACCCGAGCTTTTGCGAGAATCCGACTCCTTCTTCTCCAAATCCACCTCTCTCTCTCTCTCTAAAATTCTCCTCTCTCTCTAGATAAGGTTGAGAGTGTTTTTGGTTGGTGAGAAATGATCCAAAGTGATCAATGAATCAGTCTTGAAGGCTCCAAATTGGCACCCAAGTGAAATTACCATTTTGCCCCTTTTTAAACTAATTAAAACAGCTGGCTCGACAGACAGTTTGGACGGCGTCCCGAATCTTGGACGGCGTCCCGTCCTTCTTTGCTGGACGGCGTCCCGAAGGTTGGACGGCGTCCCATTTATTTGAAACAGAAATCAGGGTCTTGCAACTCTCCCCCACTTAAACATGATCGCGTCCTCGAGATCTGCAACACGTAACCGAACAGACCTCACTCAACGGTCCTCAAACATAGCCCCAATCCGAGTTTCCTAGGCAACTCTTCCCCATGAATCACCTTTAACAACCGAAATCGTCGCACGCGATTTATCAAATCACACTTCAAGCACCAAGACCATGCTCCATCCCTCACATCGGGAAAAACTCAACCAATCTCGAACCGAGATATCAAACCTCTAGCATACCATTACCAAGTACAATGCTAAAAGCAACCAAGTCTCAATCCTAAAATCAACAATCCGAAACGATGAGGACCGATCCAAACGAATCCTTACGGATAACATCAATCACTAACATCCCTTGTAGTGCGTAATACAACCAATACGCAACTACCGTAACATCATAACAAACGGTTAAAACCGATAGCGCCCAAACGATCATGGCAACGCTAGATCCCAAGGAGTACAAAATCGACGATCGTCACACCCGTAACAACATGTGAGCGAAACACGGCTATCGCATCACTAATCATACCACAACATGGTCCTCACGACCCCACCATCGGTGTATCAAACAACCGATAGATCAAACATCATGGTCCTTACGACCCCACCATCGGTCTATAAAACAACTGATAGATCACACAACATCCGTTAGTGTACAACGACATATAACACTAACTCATGGACAACGCATATCCAATCGCACACAGAGATGGTACTCGAATTTCCCATCGGTGCTCACACATCCAACAATACGAAGGCTGGTCGAAAATACACGCGCCTTAGTGAATCCGAACTACACGCGACTCACTACCTTCACCACAACAACAATCGGGAATGGCCGAACTACATGCGCCATAGTGAATCCGAACTACACGAGAGTCACTATCCCAGAGGAATGACCGAACTACACGAGTCATTTATGAATCCGAACTACACGAGACCCACTCCTCAATACAATGACCGAAATCACACGAGTCATTTGTGAATCCGAACTACACGAGATTCACTTCCACAATAAGATGACCGAAACCACACGCGTCATCGTGAATCCGAAACCACACGCGATCCACTACCATGATGAAGTCAGCGGACCCGAAGATCATGCTTCACCAATCAACAACCATGATGAAGTCAGCGGACCCGAAGATCATGCTTCACCAATCAACAACCATGATGAAGTCAGCGGACCCTAAAGGTCATGCTTCACCAATCTCAATACCGGATGAAGTCAGCGGACCCTAAAGGTCATGCTTCACCGATATAACACCTCGCTCATGATGAAGTCAGCGAACCCCGAAGGTCATGCTCCACCAATCGCATACTCCCATGATGAAGTCAGCGGACTCCGAAGGTCATGCTTCATCAATCAACGCCCTTTTGGCCTCGAACAACGAGTAGCGTAACATCGCGCTCTGCTACGCCATAGTGAATCCTAACGGATACCACTAACCATTCACACAATCGAGCAAGAACCGCCTATATCAAACATAGGTACCCAACAATAGTTCTCTAAAAGAGAATCCGATACACACATCCCTTAATCGAGGGATTTCACCTTGCTCGCCAAACACGTCCTTTATCTCTCAACGAGATTTACCACATTACCACCTCGGTGGTAACTTACATCCAAAACCATAAGTACAATTTAACCGAAATTGTACTTTACCACAAATCGACCGAAACTAGGTCCCAACGCAAACTTCCAGATCTACCAAAAGTATCATCCGAAGTCTCAAACTAAAAACTTCCTCGGGCGGGAGTGTAACTCCCCCACTTGGAACTACGTTTCAATATCCACAACTCGTACAACCGTACAATGCTACCAAAGGTAGACTTTACCAACGATTGGGTTCACACGACCCATCACCATATCTTGCTCCCACCTTGAGCATACGAAGGATTTCAACCAATCCTTAAACACTTCAAACGAAAAGTGTACCTCAAATTACACCACTCTACTCTCGCAATCATCCAATTGCTTTAGTTTGTCAAATTTCACCCGATCACTCATGTACCTAAGGGTTTCACTTCGGTACCCTAAGTACAATGTAACCGCAACACAATCGGAGTTGAACACCACGCTAGTAGGTATAAAAGAGGCACCTAATGTCGCGTCACGTAGACTCCTTTACCAACATACACCGAGATCAAACACTCGATCTTTTTCGGGTTCCAATCCACCCGACGAACCTCATGGTTCATCAACTTCCACACTATAGCGAACACGCGCTTAACAATCGAACACCAAAACCCATTTCCATGGCTTGGTAGAAACATTTCCAAATAATAAGGAATGCTTGGTTGCACCAAGTCTTACGCCCTTCGCCCATTAATCAAAACATCACCATAGGGTACTTCCATTAGGAACGTCACCCATAACAACAATATGCACAACACAAGGCATTTTACAAACTCAAATTCAACGGCGCATAATAAATAATCAAAGGACATATTTATTAAAATGAAACGTACCTTAACGTCTCCTTGTCGCACCCGTCCCCGCTAACTTGGGACATTCCGACTTACGATGTCCTTCTTCTTGGCAATTGAAACACACCATACCATCACCCTTTGGTACCGAACATTCCCAAGACTTGTGACCCCTCATGCCACAATTGTAACATCTAGATGCACTAGAATCCGGTATACCCGTCCGCGTACCACCCGTGCTCACACTCGGACCCTTAGTCCTCTTACTCGGAGCACCATACGAAACAACCCTTCTCTCACTTGAAGGTTCACCAATCTTTGATCGCGTGTACGACTCGAAACCTCTAGCCACGGCGAATAATTCTGCAAACGATTTCGCGTGACCCCGGCTAATCTTATTCTTCAAGTCATCATTCAAGGTTCGATAGAAATCTTGCATCAACAAATTATCATTCCCCAAATACTCCGGGCAAAAATGAGCCTTCGCCATAAAGGTCATCTTGAGAGTATTCAAATCCATAGAACCCTGTTGCAAATTTCGCAACTCATTACGCATTTCTGACAAATCGGCTGAAGTCCGGAACTCCTCGAAGAATTCCTTCTTAAACCCGTCCCACGATAACGCCATAAACGGTTCACCACCGACAAGATCAATCTTACCATCCAACCAATCCTTTGCCCTACCCCGCAACAAACTAGTAGCGAGTCTTGTCCTCTTCTCAGGAGGGCATTCAATAGTACGAAAACACCCTTTGACATCCGAGATCCAAGTTGTGCTTACCAAAGGATCCGGTTTCTCATCATACATCGGGGGTTTAGTCCTCATGAAGCTCTTAAGACAACGCTCCATTTCACTACTACCCCGAAATTCGGAATACTTCCTATCCATTTCTTCTCGAAACGTACTCATTTGCTCCGCAACGGCGGCCGCAACTCTAGAGTTAAACTCCTCGTCATTCGTCTCGATCTCGTTTCGCGTCGTCATTCTAAAGAATGCAAAACGATTAGTCCACGAACGTATAAAACAACACGCATAACACCGCCCCATCTTGCTCAACACTCGTCGTACTCACTTGTTAGGCACGATTTGCACCCGTAATAAGGTTTGCAAGTCCTTATTACGCACACACATCGTCTCAACTCGTTAGTACAATGACCGCCTCGCTCGATGATATAACCAACACAACGACGATTCCACGCGATATAAACACACGCAAGGGAATAGCATCACAACACAAGCCAAAAAAATCCTAGTTAGTCCACCTACAAACAAGGCACTAACTATAACCCGTTCTAACCCGTTCACCTACAAGTCCCGCAACAAATAAGCACACACAAAAGTCTAAGTCTAGGAACCTATCTCAAGTCACCTAAATCCCTTAGACCATGCTCTGATACCACTTGTAACAACCCAACCCATTAACCTTCCGAAAATGTGCCACAATTTTTTTTTTCTGAAACAGTTGATCTGGACGGCGTCCAAAAGCTTGGACGGCGTCCAGCACTTAAGACTGGGACGGCGTCCAGACATCTGGGACGGCGTCCAGATGTACTAAAACATTCTGATCAGTTTTTCGAACACACGCGGGCGAAAACCCGCTTCCCGACACTTTTAAACAAAAACACTTTCACAATAGATTACAATAGTTTAAACTAAGAGTTTTTCACAATAAAAACCGAGTTTTACGACACCGGGCCCACATCGACCCAAAATACCACAAGTGACTATTTCGATCCATTAGTTTATACAAACACATAGACCGAGCATGGGATTGGGGACACGCTACCCAATCCTAATCAAATCCAAAAGCAAGTCTTCTAAAGCAACTACGCAAGTCCACTAGTCCCCGCGCTTACCCGAGCCACCGCATCCGTGCAATCTATAAAAATGTAAACAACGAGAGGGTAAGCTAACGCTTAGTGAATGATAATATACTACATACATATATATGTATAAAATGGACACGCCACACAAATATCAAATACCGCATACCGAAGCATCCATGTATAAGGCAACTACACTAAGCATACCGTACTATCTCTAAGCAACAAGCTAAAGATATCAACAAAGTGTAAGTTCACCAACGACGATGTGAACAACGCCAATAAGCTACACCCGGAGGGTTAGCTACAACACAACAATACATTAATATATAACAATATAAAACGAATAAGGTTAACCCCTTAACCCATTACCGAATACCAAACGCCACAATGAAGATTGGCCGAACTACACGAGCCTTAGTAATCCGAAACCACACGAGATTACTATCTTCACAACATCAAGGTTGGCCGAACTACACGAGCCTTAGTAATCCGAAACCACACGAGATTACTACCTCAATAAGATGACCGAACTACACGAGTCACCATGAATCCGAACTACACGAGATTCATTTCCAATAAGATGACCGAACTACACGCGTCATCGTGAATCCGAACTACACGAGATCCACTTCTCCAATTCAAAACCCACGGTCACGGGATTATAAAATCCACCACATCGGGGTTATCCACATCACAACAATATCAACCCTTCGCCATTGGGGTTATTTACTCCACATCACAAACACGTGTGATAACGTACACACAAAACGTGTACCTCGCCAAAGGTGGTCAACCAAAACGCACAACCGTGCCAAATGGACCTAAACGCAAGTTCATCAAATCCACCTATATGTGAAGTAAGCTCTATAACCGAGAACCACTTCACCCGACCCGCACCCATCCTATACATACATATGCATATAGGATATTAACACTCACCTAGTCGTCTTGATGAATGCTTCCAAGTAATCCGCAACGCGCCAAATGGAAAGTACCTATTCCATTATCACAAACACAACAACACAATTAGGGTTGACTTACAAACCAACCCAATTGACACCTAGTGCAAATTCGACCCATTTGCACTTCCAAGCACGAAACGCGCTCACACTAACCAATATCCACTAACACGAGTGAAAATGGTCCTAACACACCGATTAAGCCCGATCACAAGTGTTAAACACGTGTCATACCCATTTTGACACCAAAACCCTAATTTGACCCATTTCAAAATTAGTTAGCCAAACTCACCCAAAAGAGTTTCACCACTTCCATAATCACTAAACCTAGTGATTAAACTCAAGATCAAACCTTAATCAACGCTAAAACGTCAACCAACTCAAAACCCGACAAGTGACAAGATTAACAAGTCACCATGAACCTACTTCATCATCTAAAAGGGTTTCACAACAATCTAGCTCAAAACCCTAACTTGAACATCAAATCTAACAAATGAAATTCGGAGTTTGAGCTTACCAATACCACCACAACTTAGCTAGGAGCGAGATGAACAACTATAGAACCCGAGCTTTTGCCAGAATCCGACTCCTTCTTTTCCAAATCCACCTCTCTCTCTCTCTCTGAAACTCTCCTCTCTCTCTAGATAAGGTTGAGAGTGTTTTTGGTTGGTGAGAAATGATCCAAAGTGATCAATGAATCAGCCTTGAAGGCTCCAAACCGGCACCCAAGTGAAATTACCAATTTGCCCCTTTTTAAACTAATTAAAACAGCTGGCTCGACAGACAGTTTGGACGGCGTCCCGAATCTTGGACGGCGTCCCATCCTTCTTTGCTGGACGGCGTCCCGAAGGTTGGAAGGCGTCCCATTTGTCTGAAACAGAAATCAGGGTCTTACAGATCTATACAATAGATCCAATTGGTTTATTAGTTTGAATCAAAGTACATACATTATCTTGCAGAGATTTAGCATGCAAAACTCCAAGCATGGAGCTTTGCCAATGGAAAAGGGCATAACCGTGAGAAAGTCTCAAAAGTCCTATCACAGCAGATGAGATGAGACAAATGAAATGTATCACATATGCTTCGGCTATATGATCCATTATGTATGCCATGATATGTACTATACTCGATGTTTAGTTAGTTTTGAGTTTGATGAGTCATTGTCAACATAATCCAGGTGAAGTACATTGGATTGTCGTTAAGAATATTCTTTAGTATTTGCATAGTACTAATGATATGTTCTTGGTTTACGGTGGTTTGAAAGAAGAGTTAAGTATTAAGTTTTATACTGATTCTAGTTTCCAAACTGATCAAGATGATTCTCGATCCAGTCACGTTGTTTCTTTGTCATGATGGGCAAGACAGTTGATTGGAAGAGCTCTAGGCAGAGCACTATTGAACAATCTACAACAAAAGCAGAATACATTGTTGACTGAGAAGCTGCTCAGAAAGCTGTCTGGATAAGGAAGTTTGTTGTTATACTCAGAGTAGTACACAACTTTAATCTTCTATAATATGTACTGTGATAGTTCGAGTATTAATATACTTTTGAAAAAATCACATGTACATAAAAGTATCTGGCACATTCTTCAAAAGTTTGACTACATTCATTAAGTCATTAAGAGGAATGATATTAGTATTCTTAAAGGTTCATACAAATGATAATGTGGCTGACCCGTTCATGAAGCACATGATGCACAACAAGCATGCTGATAATTCTAGTAATACTGGACTTCGTTATGCTGTTGATCTTATTCATTTGTAATTTAGTATTTAGATATTTTTGGAACATTAAGCAGTTTTATATTAATGAATTGATATATAGTTAGTATGATCGTTTTCATTTATATCACTTTGTTCTATATTAACATGTCTAATCCATGAATAATTGTTGATTATTCAGAATCTCCATAATCGGTCATGTTATGGGAATAACATTAATTAAGATTAATGTGAAATTTTGGTTATATTCATTGATGATGAATAGTTAACTTGTTGAGACCAAAATTCATATGTATTCATTGATGATGAATATTGGAATGACCCAACCATGAGATGTCACTACATAGATCGTAGTCAGTAGTAAATCTTTTAGTGATTATGTCTTTGTGTCCTTAAACTTGAGATGCACGCCCGTCTTGATGAGTGTAGCATTGTACTTTGATATGGTTAAACGGTGTCCTAAATAAGGCTGTTATAAAGGCCATTATTGGGTATAATGTAAAGCTCGTGATAGACACGTGTATGCAATATAGGATTTGTTCCTCTAAAATGTTTGGAGTTAGATATTTTTTGAGCTCCTCGATGAATGAATAAGATATTTGTGTGGCCGCACCCAGATGTAATTAAGATGATACTTAATTAATTTGGTGATCTAATTCAGTTCTAAGATCGAGAAACAAAATTGTTAAACAAATGAGAATGACCAATGATCCATATCTCAAGTTTAACTAAAGTATCTGAAACAAAAGGACGAATGAAATTTAAAACTTACCATAAACAGTTTCGAGAAACTACCCTCACATGAATTTGGGGACAATGACGTGTTGCTAGACGCTTACCATTGTTTGTATAGCTACTTGGTGTTGTGCCATGCACAAGTGGGAGTCTGTAGGATTAATGTGCAAGGTACAACATATAACTATATGGTCAACTTCATTTGAGCCTTCGGGGTCACACACATATATACGGAGACGTCAAATAAAATATATATATGATGTATATATATTACTCAAGTAACAAAATAGTAAATCGAAATTAATTCATTTACTATTCATATGAATAGTAAATAAAACGAAATTAATTAATTTACTATTCACATGAAAGCGACATTATATAAATTATTAATTATAAGTTACATAACATATCCCTAAAGTATTTGAGAAATACGACTTTTTAAAACAAATCAAACAGACAAAGAAATCGAAAATAATATATTCTTTTGATTTGTTTTTTGCTACAAAATAAACGGAGTAGTATATATATATATGCTCTTTAATTTGGCTAAAAGGGAAGAACGTAACAAAACCACATATATTAAAACCCCTAATTCTTGTAGCCACATGAAGGCATAAAAACTCTTCAGTTTTATTTTCATGAATCAATACGGAGTATTATTTATTTCATTGATTAATATAATTTGATTATTTTAATTAGTTACTTGGGTTTGGACTAGCATCCATTGGCATTGTTTGAAGTGTAGTGTGGACTATCCAAAGAGACGGTCATACTTTTGATCGTAAGTTTCTCCTCTCCGTCTCATCAATTTCTCCAAGAAAGGTATATCGTTTACTCACTTTGTGAATTACATATTTTGACAATTATTAGTGGTGTAACTGGATCTTTAAGATAGTTAATCATGTGTATGTTTTATTAAATTTAAATATATGAATATTTAATTTGGTAAATGGTTTATAAAATAATAATTGATTATTATTTTAACTATCCGCTACGTTAATCTGATTTAAAAGTACACACGATTTTTCAACACTTTCTTGATGTTGATTTATTTGGAATTGATCACCCAAACCAAAATGAGCCATCAACAACCAAACAATGGTAATGAGCTCCCCAGCTTTAATCACTTGTTCTGATTGAATCTTTGCTTGAGAATGGCTTGCACCGTAATACAACAAGTCTACCCACACCTTGCTTATAATCGACCATTTATTTAAACGCTTGTCTTGCTCCTCTATCTTCATTACCTCTTTTGCCAAGATAACACTATAAGGTAGCAACGATTTTTGAAGGTCACCCTTCACATTCCTTTGCCAAACCTGCTCAGGTATAGCAAAAACCTTCATACATGCATTTAACAGCTCTGTATCCACTTGGGTTTCCCCATATTTCTTTGTTTGTTGTTTTACTTTATTCACTTGATGAATTTTTCCACTTTTGAATATGCATTTGACATCATTTAGGGCCTCTAAATACTTTCCTTGAACCATGCTTGTTACAGATGTAATCATGTTTGGCTTCATTACAAGAAGGTACAACATGTAATTGTTGGAGTATGATACAAAAAATAGTGAGCGGAAGCATTTTAAAATTTTACAAAATCATACTCTCCCAAGGACCCATGTACAAAACTTTTAGCAAACAAAATATAAATCGAACAAGAGAAGGATAAGATTACAACCTTTGTAGTCTTTGAAGATTGTTGTGGAGAACCCGAAGAAGAGTTCCTCTAAACGGTAGACACCCAAAGTTCCAACCTTTCTTTGATATACACCTTCTAATTCTCTAATTCACTAAAATCTTTTCTACCCTTTAGCACCCGTAAAAGACTTATCAAGTTTTTAGGAAGTTATTTTTGGTCAAAAGGATGAAAAGAGAAATAATTAGAGTGGGTTCCTTATTTTCTTCTTTTTCAAAAGCCCACCGAACAAAACTTATATCTATTTATGTTTTGTTGGTCAAGATTCTTCATATAGAATGGAGAATTTTTGGACTTTTAAGATACGCACATATCGGGTTTTTAAAACCACAAGCATGCCAACCTTTTATTTGTCTTTTTAAGGTGAGGTAGGCAAGCATGCTTATTAATAAATTAATTATCAATTAAGTAATCTAAAATAATATTTATTTATTAAACCAATAACAATTGATTAATAAATTAATTCTCGATTAGAAGGTGTATCAAACAATTTACAATTGGCATTTGTGTGTGACCGAATAGGATAAATGGACTTTATATTATTTAATGTCATGGGCATACCTTCGGAGTATATGTACCACGGTCAAATCACGGTTGAACCGTAACCAACCCGAGAACATATTTCCAACAGACTCCCACTTGCACTGACATTAATAATATTGGTTAGTCTTGAAAGACACACCCTGTGTAACACTTAGTCAGTTTAGTTACACTCCTATATTTTGATTTATATCAATCATCCTTTTGTTCTAGATATCTTTATGAACGTGTGACATGGTTGTGTCAATCATCATCGTTCAAGATTATGTTTCCCGATTGAGATTTGTGGTGATCAAATAGACTGCAATTGCATTAATTCAGTCGTTGCATGGCCATGCATTTAATTCAGCACAAACCAACGAGGGGCCCAGAGATATCGCTTCAACTTGCTAAGAGAAGAAGGAACAAATTGCTTCAGCTGTATAGACATCCACCACATCCCATATTATACCTGATCTGCACCCTTATGACTGGCATTTACGCACAGCGTTAAATACAGGTCAAAGTAGAATATAGTTTGTATCAAGATTCCTCATACATATCCACTCTAGGATAAATGACGTTGCCATCTTAGAGCTTACTTGTGACTTAAAACCATGAAGTAGCGTCTAAGTGTGGTCATTCCAGAACCTTGAATCAACTATCAAGTTCCTCATGAATGTAGTTTCATATAAGCCTATATTACTACACTTCATAGCAGCCTTAATTCAATTCTCTCTTCCGTAGAGAATAACCGACTGTGGAGGTTTATGAAATAATATTCATTGGAAGTTAAAACATGCAAAATGAAACATGGCAATATACAATGAAATGATCGCATCGTGCGTATAATATAATCTCGATATATTAATCATCAGATCAATTGCAACATATATTATTGCCAATGTTTAAAGTGTCAAACTTACATAATAAGTACAATCAAACTTTATCATCAATGACACGAATACCAATAGACATGCTATGAGCATCATGCTTAGTCTGTGGCAAAGGCTTGGTGAAAGGATCAGCCAAGTTCTTAGTCGTGTCTACTCTACTTAATAATATGTCATTATCTGCTACAAGTTGACGGATGTAATGGTACTTTCTGAGTATGTGCCGTGTGCGCTTTTGTGACCTCGGTTCTTGAGCCAAGACAACCGCACTCACATTGTCGCAGAAAATCTCAATAGGATCATGAATTGTAGGAACCACACCTAGATCCCCGATGAATTTCTTTATCCACATGGCCTCTTTAGCAGCTTCATTTACCGCTATATACTCGGCTTCTGTCGTAGAATCAGCAATAGTACTTTGCTTGGAGCTTCTCCAAGTGACGGCTCCACCATTCAACATAAACACAAATCCTGATTTTGAAGAGCAATCATCTCTATCTGATTGAAAACTAGCGTCAGAGTATCCTTTGACGCTCAACTCGTCATTCCCACCATAGACCAAGAACATATCTTTAGTTCTCCTAAGATACTTTAGAATGTTCTTGACTGCTATCCAATGAGCTTCACCAGGGTTGGCCTGATAACGACTAGTCATGCTTAAAGCATACGATACGTCAGGCCTAGTGCATATCATGGCATACATGATCGATCCTATAGCTGAAGCATATGGAGTCCGACTCATGGTAGCTGACTCCAAGTCAGAATTAGGACATTGAGACTTGCTCAATATCATTCCAGGGTTCATAGGAACACACCCTTTCTTGGAGTTGTGCATACCGAATTTCTTCAGTATCTTATCTACATATGCACTTTGGCTTAGCCCAATCAATCTCCTTGATCTATCTCGATAGATTTTAATTCCCAAAATATATGATGCATCTTCCAAATCTTTCATGGAGAAACATTTCCCTAGCCAAGCTTTGACATCTTTCAATGTCGGGATATGGTTTCCCATGAGTAATATGTCATCGACATATAGTACAAGGAAGACTACAACACTCCCACTAGACCTAACATAGACACATGGCTCATCTTCGCTTCTGATAAAACCAAATTCTTTGATTTTCTCATTAAAGCAAAGATTCCAGCTACGAGAAGCTTGTTTAAGTCCATAAATGGACTTTTGAAGCTTGCACACACTTTTAGGATACTTAGGATGTACAAAACCCTCAGGCTGTGTCATAAACACATCCTCTGTTAGCTTACCATGAAGGAAAGCTGTTTTTACATCCATTTGCCATATTTCGTAGTCATAAAATGCAGCTATGGCAAGAAGTATTCTAATGGATTTCAACATAGCCACTGGTGAAAATGTTTCATCATAGTCTACACCATGTTGTTGCGTGTAACCCTTAGCCACCAGTCTGGCTTTGAATGTGTGTACATTTCCATCCATGTCGGTCTTCTTCTTGAAGACCCATTTACACCCAATGGTTTTAATTCCTGGTGTATGATCAATCAAGGTCCAGACTTGATTATCATGCATGGATTGAATCTCATTGTCCATAGCCTCCTTCCATTTGGCAGACTCGGGGCCTGTCATTGCTTCCTGATAGGTAATAGGTTCATCAGAATCTATATTTTCGTCATCACCCTCAGATATGTGTAAACTATATTTCTTTGGTGTTTGACGCACTCTATCAGATCTACGTATGGGTGGTGGCTGTAGGTCAGTTTCTTTCTCAACAGCAGGCTCGTCGACCTCTTGTAGAGAATCGGTTTCCATGTCGATTGATTCTTGAATTTCTTCAAGGTCAATTTTGCTCCCACTGGTTCCTTTTGATATGAGATCCTTTTCAAGGAAGACTCCCCTTCGAGACACAAAGACTTTATTCTCAGTAG
Source organism: Rutidosis leptorrhynchoides (assembly GCF_046630445.1). NCBI lineage: Eukaryota > Viridiplantae > Streptophyta > Magnoliopsida > Asterales > Asteraceae > Rutidosis > Rutidosis leptorrhynchoides. Next base: position 111,084,117 of record NC_092343.1, read on the forward strand.
GGTTGTAAAACAAATATCCAAAAGAATCAGTCGGGTATCCAACAAATAAACACTTTTCAGATCTGGGTTCAAGTTTATCTTGAGCTTCACGACGAACGTAAGCCTCACATCCCCAGATTCTAAGATACGAGAGAGACACGGTTTTGCCATGCCATATCTCATAAGGTGTTTTGGAAACTTTCTTGGTTGGGATGAGGTTAAGGATCCTTGCGGCAGTTTGTAGGGCGTAACCCCAAAACTGATTGGAAGCATTGTGCGACTCATCATGGATCGAACCATATCAAGTAATGTTCGATTCCTCCTTTCAGCCACACCATTATGCTGTGGTGTTCTAGGAGGAGCTAATTGTGAGATTATCCCACAACCCCGCAGATGATCACGAAATTCATCATTAAGATATTCACCACCTCTATCAGATCGGAGAATCTTAATTCTTTTGTTCAGTTGATTTTCTACTTCGTTTTGGTATGCCTTGAACACTCCCAAAGTTTCAGACTTTTGTTTAATTAAATAAACATAACCATATCTACTGAAGTCATCAGTAAATGTAACGAAGTATCGTTCCTGGTGTCTAGTAGGCGATCTGAACGGACCGCACACATCAGTGTGTACCAATCCTAACAGATCCTTAGCCCGTTCACAGTTTCCTGTGAAAGGTGCCTTTGTCATTTTTCCTGATAAGCAAGATTCGCATTCATCATATGATATTATATCAAATGATTCTAGAATTCCATCTGACTGGAGTTTGGCTATGCGTTTCTTGTTTATGTGGCCTAAACGACAATGCCATAAATACATTTTATCCAAACCATCTTTGGATGAATCAACATTATAGATTGAACTATCATTTAGCTTTGCTGTGGTTTCTAAGATGCCTTTACAAGGACTAGCCTTGAAATAAAACATCCCATTTTTGTGAACAAGTATTGATCCATTATCAAAACTAAAATTAAAACCATCATTAAATAAAGCATCAAAAGATATAATGTTTCTTGCCATTTCGGCACTGTAGCAAACATTAGATAAAACAATACATAAACCAGAATCAAAAGAAAGCTTGTATTCTCCAATCATGTCAACAGAGGCAACATTCTTATTCCCCATGATTAGATTAAGCTCTCCGGTCTTCAGCTTCCTACTTCTTGTGAGTCCCTGCACATTAGTACAAATGTGAGTACCACATCCTGTGTCCAATACCCAGGAATTAGAAATAGTAGTATTGTTTAGTTCAATCATGAACAAACCTGAAGGTAGGGCGATTCCCTTAGCCCATAGTTCATTAAGTTCCTTCAAGTACTTAGTACAATTGCGCCTCCAGTGTCCTTTTTCCCCACAATGAAAGCATATTGCTTCTTCAGGAGACTTGGTTTGCGGGATCTTTGAAGTAGAAGAGTTAGCAATGCCCTTAGGTTTAGGTTTGAAGTTGGACGTGCCAACCTTACCCTTGCCCTTGTTCTTGCTCTTTGTTTTGTTTTTCTTCTTCTTGATCCCACCTTCACGAATGGATAGGACGGTAGTTACGGGTTTAGCTTTGGCCATGTTAGCCTCAGCAGTTTTCAACATGCCATGGAGCTCCATGATTGTTTTCTCCATATTGTTCATATTATAGTTCATAATGAATCCTTCATATGCACTAGTCAGCGAGTTCAGGATAAAATCCGTTGCAAGCTCCTGACTTATGGAAAAACCAAGGCGCTCCAGCCGGTCTATGTACCCTTTCATTTGTAGTACATGGACACTAACGCTACTTCCCGTTGCCATTTTGCAAGATACGAGAGCTTTCACGGTGTCAAACCTTTCTTGCTTTGCTTGTTGTTGGAACATGTCCTTGAGTTGGTTAAGCATGTCATACGACCCTAAGCTCTCCATGCCCTTTTGGAGCTCCGGAGACATGGTCGCCAACATCAAGCATGCTACCTCATTAGACTCGGAACGACGTTTTTCAAACTCGTCCCTAGCCGCTTGAGTAGCTCTCGATCCGGGTTCTGCCGGTAAGGGTTCCTCAATTGCCCTGATCTTTCCTTCCATCCTAAGAGCAATTCTTAGGTTGCGAAGCCAGTCCATGTAGTTCAAGCCCGTAAGCTTGTCCTTTTCGAGGAGCCCTTTAAGGCAGAAATTAGTGATTGATGACGGAGTAGGATTTGTGTTTGTTGCAGACATCTGTCATATTTTTTAAAGTAAGTTGTATTAGTTAGTTTTGATATGTTTAATCCTTGTTAAAATAATTACCCAAGTGTGTTCAAAATTTTAACAATTATAATTAACAAGGCTAAGATCCATATTTCACTTCTGGTAACGACGGGTTTGCCGCGGATCGCCAATCATAAGCTATTTAGGTAGGTAACTATATTACCAATTTCATCCATTATGAAATTCTTAGGTTCTGCGGGATTTAGTGATAATCAATTATTTCACTTGGCATGTTTAATCCCTTCTACGCAAATCCTTCCTCGTGGCGGGTTTGCCGCGAACCACGATTTCAGATTGTAAACCGTCCGTGATAGATACACGTGAAATCCGGCCCAAGACTCTCGGGTATCGCGAAATTCACCTCACCCTTCCCAACACCCAATTAAAATCCGGCCCAAGACTCTCGGGTATCGCGAACTCTAATAGGTATAAGGTTCGGATGTGTGTACTACTCATGGATAGCGTAAAGTTTACATTTAAAATGGGTTTTTGTCTTCTTTTAGCAAAAGTAGTTTATACCATTTTAAAACATTTGCTAATTATGTATTGCGTGTTGCGTTTGTTAAACCAATTTTAACCAAACCATTTTAAGTGATTATTGTCTTTTGTTTCTATACTAATTTTCTAGCTAGCATGGCATAGACAAATAAGAACACAATAATAATCATGACACGCAATTATCGGTAGTATGCCTCAAGTCCTATGTGTTTTTCCGGTGAGCCAACACTCGGAAAAACATGGTCAACTAGGGACATAACTTTGTGTGAGAATTGGCTCCCACTAAAACCGCCATCTCCATTATATGCTCGGATGGGCCGCCTTGTGAACATCTTCTTTTTGATTCCAATCTTGGTTGCATTATCTTACAAAAAAAAAAAAACTATTCTATTTTCTATACTATTACAAATACAATATGAATAGAAAGACGACATGCAAGTCGTTTAACAAATTATTACATTCATCCCGAATAAATAATAAACACGACATGCAAGCCGTTTAATAAATTATTACATTCATACCGAATAAATAATAAATTAAATCATACAACCAAACATCCACACAAGGGTCTTATTGAGGCAAATACTACCGATTTCATACAACAATCATATACACAACAAATGGAGTGCCAAATATCCATTTTTATGAAACATGTTTCGATAAGGATTGATTTAAACAACACTTAATGGCACACAAAATAATCAATCCTTGTTTACATAACTTATGTATGCATGTAAACCCACTTCATATTTTGTAAGTATGGTTTTCATGCCAAAACCATCCAAACAAACATATTAAGTGAATCAAAACATGTTGGAGATTTATTCACTTTAACCAAGCATAAAGTCTAAAATTAATAATTTTAATTTTTTTCATTTCATGTAAAACATGAAAAGAATTCATGTACTTTATTTTCCTAAACATTGAATCTTTAATAGTCAACATGCAAGTTACATTTTTTAATTTTCGGAATTAATTTTTTTTTGGCAGATTCATACATCAACTTTAAATGGCCATATCTTACTCATTTCTAATCCGTTTTCGATGAATTTTTTTTTTTTTTTTTTTTTAAATTTAAGTTCTTTGAGTTAGCTTTCAAATGCAATTGGCCTCATACGAAAATACGGAGTTTAAAGCCTCGAAACAGTCCATGAAAGACAGACTGTTCAAGCTGAAAAAAACTTTTAAAAGGAGATTAACCATTTAACATTTTGCCAAAACTCAAGATTCAAATATTATTTAGGAAACATAAAAACACAAATCATAATAACAGTTTTGCATGTTCGTTATGCATAATCATCTCCAAGTATCATGCATAACACATTCATCAAAACGATTATCACAAGAAAAGTTTGCTAAAACTTGTACAAGATGGCTCGGATACCACTTGTTGGAGTATGATATAAAAGATAGTGAGCGGAAGCATTTTAAAATTTTACAAAATCATACTCTCCCAAGGACCCATGTACAAAACTTTTAGCAAACAAAATATAAATCGAACAAGAGAAGGATAAGATTACAACCTTTGTAGTCTTTGAAGATTGTTGTGGAGAACCCGAAGAAGAGTTCCTCTAAACGGTAGACACCCAAAGTTTCAACCTTTCTTTGATATACACCTTCTAATTCTCTAATTCACTAAAATCTTTTCTACCCTTTAGCACCCGTAAAAGACTTATCAAGTTTTTAGGAAGTTATTTTTGATCAAAAGGATGAAAAGAGAAATAATTAGAGTGGGTTCCTTATTTTCTTCTTTTTCAAAAGCCCACCGAACAAAACTTATATCTATTTATGTTTTGTTGGTCAAAATTCTTCATATAGAATGGAGAATTTTTGGACTTTTAAGATACGCACATATCGGGTTTTTAAAACCACAAGCATGCCAACCTTTTATTTGTCTTTTTAAGGTGAGGTAGGCAAGCATGCTTATTAATAAATTAATTATCAATTAAGTAATCTAAAATAATATTTATTTATTAAACCAATAACAATTGATTAATAAATTAATTCTCGATTAGAAGGTGTATCAAACAATTTACGATTGGCCTTTGTGTGTGACCGAATAGGATAAATGGACTTTATATTATTTAATGTCATGGGCATACCTTCGGAGTATATGTACCACGGTCAAATCACGGTTGAACCGTAACCAACCCGAGAACATATTTCCAACACTAATCAGATAAAAGCTTTGCGATTTCCCGACTGTTATTCCTGTTGGTGTTTATGCGTCTCTTCGACTTGGATTTTTCATTGAAATCACTGTAGTAGCATAAATCAGTGGCAATATGCCATAAAATAACACGCTGACCGTAGTCAACATCTAGAGTGTATGGGAGTAAACGGCTCCAACCACCTTCATCACGAAGCACCAAATCACCTCGTGATGAACTTATGTCCATTGCTTTTTGTAAGTTGTCTACGGCCTCTGATCTTCTCTTTAGCTCCTCAAAGATAAAATCTCTTAAATTAACAGTGAAACGTTTGACTTTCACATACTTAATTAAGTCAACAAATTCATCAAGTCCCAGTTTATCATAAATGCTTTTATGTAAGTTTGAATGTGGATGCAAACAACAGTACATAAGGTTGTAAGTCGGTATAGTTTCATACCACCTTCGTTTTAGGAACCCTACGTTCCATCTATGTGTTTTGGGCTCACTCGTTCTCATCTTGAACATACCTACAATTGGCCAATAATGTGTTTTGGGCTCAATATATATATATATATATATATATATATATATATATATATATATATAGAACATGCACTTCACCTTGCGTACGTGAAAGATTTCGAGGAATTGTGTCCAAAAAGACGTTTTTCCTTCCACATGTGATCTCAAAAGAAAATTGAGCGTTCTTTTTGAAAACACAAGCACGAACAGACCAACTATATCCAAAACCAATGAACTAAAGATCAAACCATATGTGATTCTAACATCAACGTTGGTAAATCTTAATTTGCTTTCTAATACGAATAAAATGGCTGCCACACAAACTGTGACAAAGGAGAAAATCCGGCATATGACGCAAAAATAACTATACAGCACTGGGATCTTGGTAAAGAGAACTTCATAGATGAAATTTAACTCAAGCTCAACCACTTCAAAAGCATCTTTTGCCGTTCGATTAAGAAAAAAATCACGACTTTGATTCGGAGTTTTCTGAGTAAATATCAGGTCTACAGCCAGCCCTTTGAATGTACCAAAGAAACAATAAGCATACTGTAACACTTCAAGCTCTGTCAAGTTCCGCTTACTAGCCAAAGATCTAGGAGGCTGAGTAATAGTTGAAGTGGCTAATTTTGCCTCTTCATTCAGACGAAATTTCTCCATCAATTCCATGTAATTCAGGCTAGAATCAGTATTAGTATTCATTGACTTTTTGAATCTATTAGCACTTGCAAGATAAAATGCACCTGTTCTTTCAGAGTATTTGATAATTCCATTCACGAACATCAACGTTGTTGGAACCCAAAGTGGATTATGTGGTGGAGTTTTAACAAGCACACAAACCGTTCCAAAGCATTGAATCACTAGACTAATAAGATGGCGGATCCAGAACTCATTATCCTCTAACGCAAAAGCTGTAATTGTGTCCGAACCACCAAGATGCACCAAAAGAAATGGCGCCCAGAAGGCAATAAGGTCCTGATCCATACCATCAACATGAACACCGGTTTTGTTTGAGATATAATTGGCGTCGACTTTGCCTTTTGTAATCAGACCAAGGGAATAACTAGCCACCCAATCAGCAAGCAAGTAGGAAGACCACAACGGTATGATAATCAAATAAGTTGAAGTGCGTTTTCTTAATGGAGCAAGAAGAGTCAAAATAATTTGTAAACAAAGACTAAGGATGATGAAGCCTCGAAGATCCCATGTATTCCATAAGTGCTTCCACCTTGGAATAATACCCATCGTCATTCTCCTCGTGTTTCCTACACAAAAAGCTTCAACATACAAAGTGAGAGAATATTATCGCACGTTAGAAAATTTGGTAGATTAACAAGCTATAGAAATTAAATGAACCAATATAGTGTGAATCATGTTAACAAGTCCGAGTTATAGCATATTTAAGAGTGACTACAATACTATATACACATAAACTTGAAGCTAGAGTGGTACTTTGAACGTATATAAATTAATGTCTTCTCATGAGTTAATGACCAAGGATGAGTTGCTCATGTTTGCAGTTATATTTATTGTATTTGTAATTCCCCATTCCACAAATGTGACTCATATTTACAAAGTATTGATGTATGTACCTAGACAAAGATTTTGTGAGAACAAAAGTTGTGTTAGAACACCCGGAGTGGCGCCTCGTCCCACTCCCGTCGCGCACTAGGTGACGCAGTCACCCACTCCCCGAGCCCGTCGCCCCATCTCGTTCCACCCATGTCAGTCGGCTAGCCGACGGATGAAATGCAACGTTCGGAAATAAGAAAAGAAAAAAAAGAAAAAGATAAAATTGCAACGGATATATGAACGTTGGGATTTTTTTTTTCTTTTTAACTTTCAAATCCTTATATAAACAATCATTCAATCTCAAACACAAACATATCTCATTTACAAACAACTACTTTCATCAAACATAATTTCGATTTCACGATGTCAAATAATCAGTATTATCTCAATTCACAATGGAGTCCACTCTCACCATATTCACCCGGATCGACTCAAGGTTCGGCTAGTGGCGTTGAGGCTAATCTCGGTTTTACTCAATTTGCAAATTCACAACAATCATTTCCACAAATGACTACCGAGCAAATGCAAGCCTTTTTGGTGTGGCAACAAACACAACAACCACCACAACAATCACAAGTTCCACAAACACAACAAACACAACAAACACAATAAGCACAAAAACGCAAGTCGAGAGCAAAGGCTAAAGGAAAAGAAGTAGCGGTCGATTCGGCTCAACCGAGAAGATGCGCTGAGTACTTGTGGGAACCCGATGATGAGCTACGTTTAGCACAATCGTGGATCGAGGCTTCTGAAGATCCAAACCAAGGCAATGATCAAAATGCAGTTTCGTTTTGGAACGTGGTTATGAAGGAGTACAATTCGAGGGGTCCACCTTACAAACGAACAAAAGATATGTTGACCTTCAAATGGACAAAAATGAATGAATGTTGCAGAAAGTATGGTGGAATCGTGAGTCGTCTCAAACGAGTTCCACGTAGTGGCGAGAGTGATGTCGATTTCAAGGAACGTTGTGATGCACAATACAAGGTGGAAACGTTTAAGAGGTTTAACAATTACGTAGCTTGGAATTTCCTAAAAGATAAGCAAATGTGGAACCACCCGAGTCCACTTAAAACAAACAAACGTCGAGATTATGTTCGTTTGGATGATTGTGATCTTGATGAGGAACCGGATGCTGCCGAGGAACCGGAAGAGAATCCAAATACGGGGCTCCATGGGGATGATGCAACACAACGACCTCCCGGGAAATCAAGAAAATCAAAATCACAAAAGACGTCTTCGAGTTCCGCCGCTTTCGCAAGATCTTCGTTTGATGAAAGTGCAAGCAGTACTTTTGATTCAATGACTAGTTACTTTGATTTGAAAATACGACAAATGTCTACCGCGGGAATGGATGAAGAAGATGCATTGGTTCTTCAAGCGAAGAAAGCGGCGATTCGGGCCAAGCTTCGAAGTGGAAATTGAATCGTTTCGTATTGGTTTTTAATGAATAGGAATTGTAATGTTTTTTTATTTAGTAATTGTAATTTTTTTTGTTTTTAGGAATTGTAATGTTTTATTCTTATTTTAATAGAAGTTATTTCTATTTTATGTTAATTTTTATAATTTTATTCATTTATGTTATTTTTAAAATCATAAAAATAATAATAAAAATATGAACTGACATGCCCAAGTGACAGAGGTCACCACTCCCCACTTTTTCTGATTCAGCAAGTCAGGCCTGACATGCCAAGTGACCCAGTCACCACTCCCGGTGCTCTTACACATTAAGGAGTGATTTTTTGTATAATTGCTTGTAGCGGTATAACACATTATCCTCGAACTGGGATTTAGATGTCATCAATCCAAATTCAATGAAGCTTTTGTCAAGTCTTTCTTGCTATCCAGATCTTAAAACTTTTTTCAAGTTTTTAGTTGTGGTTGGTGTTATGCTCAATAAGATGATGGACAGTAGTCGTACGTTCGTGGAAGCTCAGATAGAGTCAGATCAAACTCAAATTTATGCAAGTATAAAGCATTTTCCTATCATAAACGGGAAGTGAGCCGTAACCACCAAATTTTAGCCGTACACCACCAAACATGCATTATGATGTTGTACTGTACAATACTGTAAAACATGTTGTTTAGTGTTATATGATTAAAGATTGGTGGTGTACGAATCATCACCCATCATAAACGATAGCCGTACTTTTTGCTTGTTTCATTGTACATGTTGCTTGTTTTGTTGTACATCATGCATGTTTTATTGTACATCATGCTTCTTTGTGTAGGATGTAAACGAACATTGACTCATCCCCAAACCTTAAGTTCATGAAGTCAACTCTCTACCTCCAACCACCTAATAGGTTACCATATAATTTAATCGAAATGAAACTTATCAGTTTAATGCGTACCTTACTAACAAAGATACTGACCTCGGGAGAATGAGTATAGTACGTAGCCCTTTAGTACTTGGAATTGTAACGGCAAAATCAGAAGTCATATGATTAAAATTATAAATTAATGTGGTCAAGAGGAGTACCTTGCAGAAAGAGGCCGCTGAGGTTGCTAGCACCGGACACAGATTATATTTGGTAAAACCAAAGTATTCAGACAAGCAAAAAATTGAAAAGAGGATAACTCAAAAGTGGTAATCAACAGTAATGTATTTCCAAAGTTATACATTACAGGAGTGGTTGATGTAACCTTCAAGGAAATTATCAAATTAACCCCCCCTTTTTCAACCAATATATTATACACTCTACTCCCTCACTCATATAATCCATTATATCATTTCACCAATTTAATACTTCACTTTCATAGATACATCAAAAGTAGGAGGAAAAAGTACTACAAAGTATAAAAAAAAAGTAAAAAAATAATGACGAAATTTCTTAATATATACTCCGTACATTTTTTGTCCAGAGAGTATTAATATGAGACAGAGAGATTATTTTAACATATTTAAAATGCCCCTCATAAAAATTAACAAAATGTCCCCTTAATCCTAAACAAATACGGAGTAAATCGTAAACCAAAATGAGATTCGGTTTTTGCAATGTTCGGGAAATACTGGGTCATGACCAGGTTTGGTTTTGAAATGACAAACAAAACTTGATAGCAACCAAGTTAATCATCCTCTTGAGATCTTCATCTCAACCCATTTTCTACAAGTCGATGGAATCTTTATGCTCAATCAGACATTACATTTGCAATAGAAGAGAATCGGAAAGTGTTGCTTCGACCATAATAAATTTTCCATTATAATATTTATTTGAATTTTGGATTCAAAGATTTCTAATGTTTTATGAAATTTCCGAGAACATAATAAAACAACACAATAGAATGAACGATTTAAATTTGCTTATTGATGAGATGGAACCCAAAATTGAACAGGGAAAAGGGTTTCATAGTCCCCCGCCTTATAATTGGTCATGCCGCCAAAAGGATACACAATAGGTGTTGGAGGTTTTATTAATTTCTTTCGTGTAGGGTAAAATAATCGATAGCCGGATAAATCACTGAATCGTGGTATCACTTTCCGAAAGTAATTATTCGACCCTTATAGCCTGGGTTACACGAATATCACTTTGGAATAAGACAGAGATTAAATTCTTGTTTTGGCAGAAACAAGAATTCCTTTTGCAGAAGAATATTTTGGTGTTCGTAACTTGTGTATCTACTCATGCATATTGGTTAATATATTTATATACACCCTTATCATGAAAGAGTCTTTTATTAAAATCAATTGGCCGATTGATTAATAAAAGTATCTTCTATAATATTCAAAAGTGGTTACAGGAAGAATATATTTCTATAAACAAATATTATCACTTCCATCATTAAAGTAAAAGTTGTTACTTTTACAATAAACAAATATTATATTTTACAACTATCAAAGCATGAGTGATCACTTTATAATAAACAAGTATTATTCCTTCAACCACTAAAGCAAAAGTGGGTGCAAGAATAATTCTTCCGTAATCACTCAAAATTGTGTTAAGTGTTTTCTTACTGCTGTCTCTTAAGAACCAGCACTGCAAAAGGACCAGCAGCGCAAAAATCAGCAAACAGGACCAGCAGCGCAAAAGTCAGCATACAGGACCAGCAGCGCAGAGGAACCAGCAAACAGGACCAGCTGCGCAGAACAACCAGCACAGGGACCAGCTGCACAGAACAACCAGCACAGGGACCAGCTGCGCAGAACAACCAGCACAGGGACCAGCTGCGCAGAACAACCAGCACAGGGACCAGCAATGCAGAACAACCAGCACAAGGACCAGCAATGCAGAACAACCAGTACAAGGACCAGCAATGCAGAACAACCAGCACAAAACACTTAGCCAAATTTCAGCTTACTAAGAAAACTTAGTACTGAAAACACTTAGTCAAATTTCAGGTAGACCAAGTCATGATAGTAAATAATGGAAAATCACTTTTGGGTCCAGGTAATCTATCACTTAATGAGTGTACACTCCGTACCTCCAAACCCATTTACAAGTGTAGATTAAAACCCAAAATTACACTAAATTTACAACAATCCTCCCCAATTTAGTGCAATTCGTTTCATGAGAATTAAACAAATTAAAACAAAACTCATGCATAAATGAAAATATCTTGAAGATTGAATTTTCACCTTAGTACATTACACATTCCAAATATTCGAGAATCGGGGTGTTCTAAGAATTGAACCCTTCAACCCATTTGAATAACTGAAAATAACATACACATAAGTTTTCAAATACTCTAAAGCTATCCTGACACTTTACAAGCCATGTGTCCATATCCATTCATGAATGTATCTAAAGCAAAAGTCCAAGCTTTGTTGAAGCGGCAAAACTTCACATTCACATAGGTAGTTCATTTCAGTCATGCACCTGCTATTGCACTTTTTCAAATAAACCATTAAGAAGCTAAACTTCATCCTCACCTTCAACAGGTCCGAGTACATACCTTACCTTGGGATGATACAAAATTTTGTACTCCAAATTTCTAAGTATAAGCCTTCCACATTGAATTCAACTTCTAATTTTCATCAGAAGGGAATTGGGTATCTTATAATTAGAAATTTATGTGGACTTTAAACCCATCCCCACAGCAGACTTGTTCACCAAGTCTCTTGCCAATCCCTTCGTCAAGTGATCAGCTAAATTCTGTTGTGACCTCACGAACACTATAGAAATCACCCCATTCATGATGAGTTCACGAATCATGCTATGTCTGACACCTAAGTGTCTAGACTTTCCATTGTACATCTGGCTATAAGCCTTTGCCAATGTCGCAGCACTATCACAATGGATAGACATGGGTGCTATAGGTTTAGGCCATAATGGTATCTCATGGATCAAGTTTCTAAGCCATTCTGCTTCTTTACCAGCAGCAGCTAAAGCAACAAACTCAGATTCCATCGTTGAGTTGGTAATACATGTCTGCTTCTTAGTTACCGAAGGAAACCCATTATAAGATAAACTATAGTCCATAGTTTTCTTCAAGTACTTCAGTACCCGCCTAATTGCTTGCCAGTGATGAGTACTAGGATTACTAGTATATCTACTCAGTTTTCCCACAGCAAAAGCAATATCCGGCCTTGTACAAGTCATGGCGTACATCAAACAGCCAATCACCTGAGAATACTCAAGTTGTGATACAGCTTCACCTTGATTAGGCATAAGCTTCTCACTTGGATCAACAGGGGTACTCACAGGATTACATTCAAAGCAATTGAACTTTTTCAACACCTTCTCAATATAATGAGATTGACAAATCAAAATTCCTTTGCTTTCACGTTTGATCCTAATGCCAAGGATAACGTCAGCCTCCCCCATATCTTTCATGGAGAATTTTGATGACAAAAATTCTTTTGTTAAATCAACCTGACTTTGGTCAGTCCCAAAGATTAACATGTCATCAACATATAGACAAATTATAACTCCTTTACCAGAATCATCAAATTTACTATATACACATTTATCTGCTTGGTTTAATTTAAAACCACTAGATAAAATCACTTCATCAAACTTTTGATGCCATTGCTTAGGTGCTTGTTTCAAACCATATAAGGATTTCACAAGTTTGCACACCTTGCCTTCATTTCCTGGCATGACAAAGCCCTGAGGTTGGTTCATATAAACCTCCTCATCCAATTCACCATTCAAGAATGCTGTCTTCACATCCATCTGGTGAATAACTAGATTGTGAATCGTAGCCAAATCAATCAGCAGTCTAATGGTAGTGATACGTGCCACGGGAGCATAAGTATCAAAATAGTCAATTCCAGACTTTTGTCTAAAGCCTTGAATGACTAACCTTGCCTTGAATTTTTCAATAGTTCCATCCACCTTCATCTTCTTTTTGAAGATCCATTTGCAACCCAAAGGTTTGCAACCAGGAGGTAGATCAGCTAACACCCAAGTGTTATTGCCCATGATAGAATCCATCTCATCATTAATTGCCTCTTTCCAGAATGCAACATCCTGAGACCTCATTGCTTCATCATTGTAACGACCCGACCAAAACCGTTATTGACGGCGTCGTTAACTTAGGTCCCGTTGCGTGGTCGTAGTCCCTATATGAGACTCGTTTGACCAAAATTATGTCGCGTTCATTTGAAAGGTACAAAGTTTAGTTTAACAAACGGATCGACAATAAGTTTAAGTTTACAAAGTTATAAAGTATGAATGAAATAACTTGCGACATAATTAGTTTGAAACCACAGTTGCTATAAATAGCGTAAGTAAGTAGACAAAAGTTTGAATCCAAAAATGCTATCCCTAGCGTATGCATGCATGGTAGACTCCAATCAAGTAATCAAAGAGTGCGGAAGGGTGTAACAAATAGCCATGTGAAAACCTGAGAAAACATAGAAGAATCTGTCAACGCAAAAACGTTGGTGAAATCATAGGTTTGAGTAAGTGAGTAAAAGTAAAGTAAGTCGAACCACAAGATTTGCAAAGTTGAAATAATAGTAGTACATTCTAAAAGTTAATATTCACGAGCACCCAATTATCAAAGCTTAACGTTCCGTCCGTTGAATACCCCATAAATTAGTGCTAGAACAACACTGTTTCCCGAAAATATATTTCATCCGTAGACGGTAGCGAACCGTCAAAGATGAGGGTTGTCAAACCCATATGGCCATATAACATAAGTTCTCGCTTACACCATCTGATGTAACTAATGATAATCGGATTGAGGATTTTCGTTCTAAACTCGTATGTAGAATGTTTGTTTTCCCGTTCTTGTGTTCACTTAGTTCAAAAGAATCGTTTATGTTTTCTCATCCCAAAAGTAAGTTCAAAAGAGTAAAAAGTGGGACTATGATCTCACCTCGAGTGGACGAGTATAAAAGTACTTCACAAAGTAAACGTGTGCATGAAAGTTGCTTAGCCTTGACCTAAACAAGTAAGTTATATCAATTAACCGGTTACGACACAAGGTCGGGCGAAATGTGTTCAATTAGTCCTATGGCTCGTTACGACTCGATTAAATATAGCATGTGAATCAATTTGTCAAGTTTCATACAAGAATCACGTATAAAAGCATGTTAGAACGATTGCATAAAAGTTTGGTTAAGTTTGACTAAAAGTCAAACTTGGTCAAAGTCAACGAAAAAGTCAACATGTTCGGGTCGGGCCCCGGACTATTTTTCTATGCTAATTATTCATATACAAGTATATTAAAACAAGTTTCATGTGAATCGGAGGTCGATAGCTAGTCAAACATTTCGCGTGAAATGCGCCAAACAAAGCAGAATCTGGCCAGGCCAATCCGCGCGCCGCGCGGGGATGGGGCGCGCCGCGCCACCATCTGGGCAGACACTTTTCTGTTTTTCAAAGTATGCACGAACCAAAACATTTTCCAACCCAACTCTTGACCCGCAAACACTTATAATGCCTATCATATATCGTCGAAAAGGTATTTTGACGAGGAATACAACTAACCACATATCATCAATCAAAAACATCATTTTCAACAACCGATTTCTCGTCAAGTGATCAATAAAAGTCTATTTTCAAATTTTCAAGTTCCTCAAATGCATTTTGAGTTTCGGGAATCCAATTCTCACATATGATATGCCGTTTTGAAGGTAATGAAGCATACATTGCATCTAAACACTTACTAACAACATTAACAAGCATTCAACGCATCAAAAGTTCATTTCAAAGTCTATCAAACCCTAACCAAAATTCACAAAAATCAATAATCATGTGTTTGAAGTTTTCTTAATCAACCTACGCATCAAAACGAAGCTAGTGATACTAGTAACACAATTAAAACATGAACTTTAACAATCAAACAACATTTAATCTTCCAAAATGCAAGATTAAGCAAACCCATTTCAAATGTTCAAACTAGTTACTCAAAACAACAAATCGAGCAAGTAAATCATATATTCATGCTAGACACGAGCCATAGACACTAACTAACACAATTTCAAGTCGAAAACACGAATTTAGAGAAATCTAGAGTTTTAGAAATGTTACCCAAATGAGATGAAGTTGGTATCAAATTGTAGAGGATGAAGAGAGGATTCCAAATATGTAATTTGTTTTGTTGTAAGCCTCCTAGATCGAATTTAGATGATGAATGATTGAATTGGGTGTTTGTGTGTGTGTTCTTGATAGAGAGAAAGAGAGAGAGATGGAGGTGATTGAATGGTGGTGATTGGGGTGGACTAGTTGACCTAGTCAACTAGTTTGCCCCGTGTCAATATTAGTCCCTCGAGTTTAGAAGCGGGTGCGGGATTTAACCGATCGAATATTTTTAAAACGCAAGTTAACGAGAGATGTTATAATTAAATGACGGAATTATTATGAACGTTAGTCAACGGAAACTACGAATTTAAATAACGAAAGGTATTATTAAAAAAAAGACGGTGTTAAAAATAAATTTAACGGAAAAAGGCGGGATGTTACATTACCTACACCTTAAAAGAAATTTCGTCCCGAAATTTAGTTGGAAGTAGTAGTCGTTGTTTCTTCCTCGAGATCTTGCGTTGTCGGTTCTACGAATAAGTGAAGGTACTCCCTTGGGCATTTCAACGAACTTTGACAGTCGGGATTTCACGTCGTCTTAGAGTTTGGGTTCACGATTCATGGTTTCGACCGGCCCTCCTAGGAATGAAGTTTATCGTCGATAGTGAGCCCATCGAAAAGGAATAACAAGTTCTTGTTTCGCAAAACACGTCTTTAAGTTGATACATCGAATGTAGGATAAACGGAGACCCAAAATGAGTCGGAAAAATCTAAACGGCTAGCGACGGGTCCAAAACACCCCAAGAATTTAAAGGATCAAAATATCGCGGATTTAGCTTCCTACGTTTTCCCGAAACGGATTGCACCTTTCCAAGGTGCGACTCTTAACGTGACGCGGTTTCCCACGTGGAATTTGAAATGTTTACGTCTAACATCGGCGTAGCTCTTGGTGATTACGAGTCGCGTAGGGTTTTACCTGAATATGAATAAATTTTCTCGGTTGCTCATGAATAACCTCGGCCCCGGTGAATTGATCATCGTTTACTTGGTTCGACAAAGGAGAATGACATTTCCGGTCACATGTGGTTTCAAAAGGAGTGACGTTAAAACTCGAATGAAAATCATTGTAGTACGAGGATTCGGTTAAAGGAAAATACTTTTCTCAAGTAAATTTGAAGTTGGTAATACAAACTTGTATTATGGTTTCCAAGGTTTAAATCGCATGTTTGTTCGGTCCGTCGGGTTGTGGATGGTACGCGGTACTCATGTCTAAACGCGGTCCCGAGGCTTTTTGTAAGGTACTCCAAAATCTAGAAGTGAAACGAGGATCTCGATCCGAAACGGGGTACATTTCCCTAAGGCATATTGAACAAGTTTGCTAGGAATTGAAAACGTTAGCTAGGACAAGTTTCTCAAGAAAATTCGCGTCGCGGAAGATTTATCGGTTTCCAAAAACGTTCGTCGGGGCAAGTTCTTATCAGGTTTTGAAAACGATTGTTAGGACTATCCACCCTCGCGGCGAATACTTGTATGACGTGAAGAGTAGCTCTCCATTGAGAATTTAGAATAAGGACCTCCTGAACCGGAAGTACGAGTGTAAGGCGAGAGAAATTTCCGCCTCGATGCGAGCATAACGAGTAAGTTGTAGTTAGTCAATAAGACTGTGCGAGGACGAGATAGTATTCATGTATAACATATGTTTGAAGTTGAAAGAATTCGTCATTCATTCGGAAGCATAAATATGGTTCGACAATATTCGAAGGTGTGTCCCTGGTATGGTTGTTGTCAGTACTTTCGGAGTTTTCAGATGTCCAAACATGAATAGATGAAGTCATGTACATGGCACATGGTGGTGTTTAGGTTGATCGAGTCTAACCACCATCACGTGTCACTAGAACTTTGGTATGTCTTACCGTAATATAACCACGTTGATCGAGTGTCGTTATATTACGCTAACTCATACCTCCATTCCCACATCACTCTATAGATTCAAGTTCGTGTAATCGTGAAGTTTAAAATAAACAAAGTGTAACAACGTCTCTAACGTGACTCGTATTGAATCGAAAGAATTAGTGCAACTATAAAGAAGCGTTCCCCGAGGGAAGTGTATAAATGATTGTTCACGTCAATGTGGTTCGAGTCAGACAATAAGGTATTCAGGTATGAAAAGAGTAACGAGTCATGATAACGAGTAGCACGCAACCGTAGTGATAAATGTTGATGACGATACTCACCTAGAGTAGTGATGGTAGTAACACCAAAAAGTAGATAGTAAGAAACACCAGTGGGAAACCGAGAGTAAGTTGAAATGGTGGCAAATAACAATCCGGGAGACAGAGTTCCTGAACAAGTGTGACTAATGAAGTCGTCGTCATCCATACGTGTATGAATCATGAATTTACGTGTGTTACCAAAAAGTGGCGGAATACGAGTTCGTATGATGAAGGTTGGGTACCATTAAAAAGTTTGCCTAAGAATGATTTAAGTATAATGCACAAGTAGTCAAGTAAGTGCTATCTATAGCAAATGTATGTCAGAATGCAAATGCTAACTATCCGGTTGTAGTCTAGACTCACTAATGCGTCCTAACGACTCTGTTAGACACACTAATGCACGTCCTAGTTCCCTACAACCAACGCTCTGATACCACTTGTAACGACCCGACCAAAACCGTTATTGACGGCGTCGTTAACTTAGGTCCCGTTGCGTGGTCGTAGTCCCTATATGAGACTCGTTTGACCAAAATTATGTCGCGTTCATTTGAAAGGTACAAAGTTTAGTTTAACAAACGGATCGACAATAAGTTTAAGTTTACAAAGTTATAAAGTATGAATGAAATAACTTGCGACATAATTAGTTTGAAACCACAGTTGCTATAAATAGCGTAAGTAAGTAGACAAAAGTTTGAATCCAAAAATGCTATCCCTAGCGTATGCATGCATGGTAGACTCCAATCAAGTAATCAAAGAGTGCGGAAGCGTGTAACAAATAGCCATGTGAAAACCTGAGAAAACATAGAAGAATCTGTCAACGCAAAAACGTTGGTGAAATCATAGGTTTGAGTGAGTGAGTAAAAGTAAAGTAAGTCGAACCACAAGATTTGCAAAGTTGAAATAATAGTAGTACATTCTAAAAGTTAATATTCACGAGCACCCAATTATCAAAGCTTAACGTTCCGTCCGTTGAATACCCCATAAATTAGTGCTAGAACAACACTGTTTCCCGAAAATATATTTCATCCGTAGACGGTAGCGAACCGTCAAAGATGAGGGTTGTCAAACCCATATGGCCATATAACATAAGTTCTCGCTTACACCATCTGATGTAACTAATGATAATCGGATTGAGGATTTTCGTTCTAAACTCGTATGTAGAATGTTTGTTTTCCCGTTCTTGTGTTCACTTAGTTCAAAAGAATCGTTTATGTTTTCTCATCCCAAAAGTAAGTTCAAAAGAGTAAAAAGTGGGACTATGATCTCACCTCGAGTGGACGAGTATAAAAGTACTTCACAAAGTAAACGTGTGCATGAAAGTTGCTTAGCCTTGACCTAAACAAGTAAGTTATATCAATTAACCGGTTACGACACAAGGTCGGGCGAAATGTGTTCAATTAGTCCTATGGCTCGTTACGACTCGATTAAATATAGCATGTGAATCAATTTGTCAAGTTTCATACAAGAATCACGTATAAAAGCATGTTAGAACGATTGCATAAAAGTTTGGTTAAGTTTGACTAAAAGTCAAACTTGGTCAAAGTCAACGAAAAAGTCAACATGTTCGGGTCGGGCCCCGGACTATTTTTCTATGCTAATTATTCATATACAAGTATATTAAAACAAGTTTCATGTGAATCGGAGGTCGATAGCTAGTCAAACATTTCGCGTGAAATGCGCCAAACAAAGCAGAATCTGGCCAGGCCAATCCGCGCGCCGCGCGGGGATGGGGCGCGCCGCGCCACCATCTGGGCAGACACTTTTCTGTTTTTCAAAGTATGCACGAACCAAAACATTTTCCAACCCAACTCTTGACCCGCAAACACTTATAATGCCTATCATATATCGTCGAAAAGGTATTTTGACGAGGAATACAACTAACCACATATCATCAATCAAAAACATCATTTTCAACAACCGATTTCTCGTCAAGTGATCAATAAAAGTCTATTTTCAAATTTTCAAGTTCCTCAAATGCATTTTGAGTTTCGGGAATCCAATTCTCACATATGATATGCCGTTTTGAAGGTAATGAAGCATACATTGCATCTAAACACTTACTAACAACATTAACAAGCATTCAACGCATCAAAAGTTCATTTCAAAGTCTATCAAACCCTAACCAAAATTCACAAAAATCAATAATCATGTGTTTGAAGTTTTCTTAATCAACCTACGCATCAAAACGAAGCTAGTGATACTAGTAACACAATTAAAACATGAACTTTAACAATCAAACAACATTTAATCTTCCAAAATGCAAGATTAAGCAAACCCATTTCAAATGTTCAAACTAGTTACTCAAAACAACAAATCGAGCAAGTAAATCATATATTCATGCTAGACACGAGCCATAGACACTAACTAACACAATTTCAAGTCGAAAACACGAATTTAGAGAAATCTAGAGTTTTAGAAATGTTACCCAAACGAGATGAAGTTGGTATCAAATTGTAGAGGATGAAGA
Source organism: Rutidosis leptorrhynchoides (assembly GCF_046630445.1). NCBI lineage: Eukaryota > Viridiplantae > Streptophyta > Magnoliopsida > Asterales > Asteraceae > Rutidosis > Rutidosis leptorrhynchoides. The sequence goes on from NC_092343.1 coordinate 111,104,146, forward strand.
GAGGATTCCAAATATGTAATTTGTTTTGTTGTAAGCCTCCTAGATCGAATTTAGATGATGAATGATTGAATTGGGTGTTTGTGTGTGTGTTTTTGCTAGAGAGAAAGAGAGAGAGATGGAGGTGATTGAATGGTGGTGATTGGGGTGGACTAGTTGACCTAGTCAACTAGTTTGCCCCGTGTCAATATTAGTCCCTCGAGTTTAGAAGCGGGTGCGGGATTTAACCGATCGAATATTTTTAAAACGCAAGTTAACGAGAGATGTTATAATTAAATGACAGAATTATTATGAACGTTAGTCAACGGAAACTACGAATTTAAATAACGAAAGGTATTATTAAAAAAAAAAGGCGGTGTTAAAAATAAATTTAACGGAAAAAGGCGGGATGTTACAATCATATGTTTTAGGATCATCATCAACATTGAAACAATACGAATATTGGGTAGACACATCATCCCTAGAACCTTCAACTAAGTATAGTTGAAAATCTGGTCCAAATGATTTAGGTTTCCTTTTTCTTTTGCTTTTCCGAAGCTCAAGTGACTGATCAACAGCCTTTTCAGAGACTTCATCATTACAATCCTTATTGATTCCATTGTTACTTGGAATCATATCCTTTGGTCTAGGTATAGATGAAAATCGATGTTCATCAAAGATTGCATCCCTTGAATCAATCACAGAATTGATTGAGACAAACTCATTAGGCTCTATTACATAGAACCTATATGCCTTGGAATGTTCAACATATCCAACAAATATGCAATCTATACCTCTTTCACCTAAAATTTTCTTCTTGGGATCAGGTAGTCTTACAACCGCCCTACAACCCCATACCCGAAGATAATTCAAGTTAGGTTTCCTTTTATTCCAAAGTTCATAAGGTGTAATCTTGTTTCTTTTGTTAGGAACTCTATTAAGCAAATAACAAGCTGTTAACATAGCTTCCCCCCAAAATCCTTCACTTAAACCCGAATAGGATAACATGGAATTAACCATTTCCTTAAGGACCCTATTCTTCCTTTCAGATATACCATTTTGTTGTGGAGTATAAGGAGCTGTGGTCTCATGGATAATACCAACGGATTGGAAATACGATTGGTCAATGTATTCACCTCCCCTATCCGTTCTAAGTCTTTTAATCAAAGCCTTTTGTTGTAATTCTACTTCAGTTTTAAATATTTTAAATTTATCTAATGCTTCATCCTTAGTATGTAACAAATAAACATAGCAAAATCTAGAAGCATCATCAATAAAAGTCACAAAATATTTCTTGTTCCCTAAAGTAGGAGTAGCATGCAAATCACATAAATCACTATGTATTAATTCCAAAATTTCAGTATCACGATGTACATTTTGAAATGGTTTCTTAGTGATCTTTGTTAACATACACGTTTTACACTTTTCATTGTTCATGTCAAAGGCCGGTATTAATCCATCTTTAGACATATCTTGCATTATTTTAAAGTGTACATGTCCTAGTCTAGCATGCCAAAGTGTAGAATTATTTATGCTAGAAGTAGATATAAAAGCAAAATTAACATTCAAGTGATTAATGTTAAGTCTAAACATTCTATTGCATAAATAACCAAAACCAACAAACATACCATGTTTTGACAAAACAAACTTATCAGATTCAATCACTTGTTTATAACCACAACAATTTAACACACTACTGGAAACCAAATTTTTCCTTATTTGTGGTACATGCAAAACATCAAACAAACAAATAGTTTTTTCAGAACTAAAACACAAATCCACACTTCCACGTCCATGAACAGAGGCTGTTGACTCATTTCCCATATGAAGAATTGATCTATCAGTCACGGACTCGTAAGTCTTGAACCAAAATCTATCCTTGCATACATGGGTGGTGGCTCCCGAGTCAACCCACCACGCGAAATCATCATCCTGCACAAAATAAGCCTCAGATATATATGAAACATAATAATTCTCATTTGAATTATTAAATATATTCTGACCTTTCGAGTTGTGGTTGTTTAAACCATTTCCCGAACCGCTTGTGCTAGATCCTTTGGCATTATTATTACCAAAAATAACCTTGCAATCCTTTTTCATGTGTCCAGTTTTACCACACTTCCAACAAGTCAATTTAGACTTCTTGTTCGGATTAGCCTTGTTATAACCTTGATGTTTACGTTTGCCCTTTTTGTCATTATTACTAGTGAACTTTTTATGTTCCACCATATTGACAACAGACGTACCAGCAACTTCGTTGCTCTTTGGCTTGTCATTATCCTGCAACCTGAGGGATTCCTCAATACGCAGATGACTACCCAACTCAACAAGAGTTAACTCCTCCTTCTTATGTTTCAAAGAATGTTTAAATTCTTTCCAAGATGGAGGTAGTTTATCAATTATGCTTGAGACTTGAATATACTCATCCATGTTCATCTTATGTTGTGTGAATTGACCAAGTATACGAATGAGCTCATTGTATTGTTCCAAGACCGGTCTAGAATCGACCATCTTGTAATTATTAAAATTACTCACAAGGAACTTTTTACTAGAAGCATCCTCAGACATATACTTGGTTTCTAAACAGTCCCATAGTTCTTTAGAAGATTCAACATTTAGGTAAATATCAAAAAGGGAATCAGCCATACCATTGAGGATTAAACCTCTAGCGATGTAGTCATCGTTCTCCCACTTGCACCTTTTCCGAATTTGTTCAATAGTGGCATCATCACCATGATCTTCAGGAATTGGTGTGCTGAGTACGTACACCACACTCATGCTGCTCAGAAAGAAGTGCATCTTCTTTTGCCATCTCCTAAAATCAATTCCCTCAAACTTATCAAGTTTGGAGAAATTCGCCGTCATGTGTTTCATCGTAGCCGCCATCGATTATAACAAATAATTACTTTCGATTGTTGGAGGTTTTATTAATTTCTTTCGTGTAGGGTAAAATAATCGATAGCCGGATAAATCACTGAATCGTGGTATCACTTTCCGAAAGTAATTATTCGACCCTTATAGCCTGGGTTACACGAATATCACTTTGGGATAAGACAGAGATTAAATTCTTGTTTTGGCAGAAACAAGAATTCCTTTTGCAGAAGAATATTTTGGTGTTCGTAACTTGTGTATCTACTCATGCATATTGGTTAATATATTTATATACACCCTTATCATGAAAGAGTCTTTTATTAAAATCAATTGGCCGATTGATTAATAAAAGTATCTTCTATAATATTCAAAAGTGGTTACAGGAAGAATATTTCTATAAACAAATATTATCACTTCCATCATTAAAGTAAAAGTTGTTACTTTTACAATAAACAAATATTATATTTTACAACTATCAAAGCATGAGTGATCACTTTATAATAAACAAGTATTATTCCTTCAACCACTAAAGCAAAAGTGGGTGCAAGAATAATTCTTCCGTAATCACTCAAAATTGTGTTAAGTGTTTTCTTACTGCTGTCTCTTAAGAACCAGCACTGCAAAAGGACCAGCAGCGCAAAAATCAGCAAACAGGACCAGCAGCGCAAAAGTCAGCATACAGGACCAGCAGCGCAGAGGAACCAGCAAACAGGACCAGCTGCGCAGAACAACCAGCACAGGGACCAGCTGCACAGAACAACCAGCACAGGGACCAGCTGCACAGAACAACCAGCACAGGGACCAGCTGCGCAGAACAACCAGCACAGGGACCAGCAATGCAGAACAACCAGCACAAGGACCAGCAATGCAGAACAACCAGTACAAGGACCAGCAATGCAGAACAACCAGCACAAAACACTTAGCCAAATTTCAGCTTACTAAGAAAACTTAGTACTGAAAACACTTAGTCAAATTTCAGGTAGACCAAGTCATGATAGTAAATAATGGAAAATCACTTTTGGGTCCAGGTAATCTATCACTTAATGGGTGTACACTCCGTACCTCCAAACCCATTTACAAGTGTAGATTAAAACCCAAAATTACACTAAATTTACAACAATAGGAGAATGGTTATTCATGCTAGGCGGACCAGAGAGTTAATTCATGTGAACAGAGCTTACGTTAATATTAACCCCTCAGTAAATGTTTGCTTAATCATTTGACGGCCGATGGTAATCCAACGAGTTCTCATAAACTCTACCATGATGCCTGGCACTAAAACTTGTATGTCTTTTATTGTACCACCAACATCACAAACAACTATTTCTCGACCATCATGACCCTCGACCTTGGGTGTTCTCAACCTCCATTTTCAAAAAATGTCACTAGTCAAGTTGACTTACTCCCGAGGATGTCTCCATTATTTGGCTCGGGATCCATCTCTTCAGTGAGATCTTCGTTCAACTCTTAGTTGACTGAGACGTAATTGTAGTTTTGGAAATAACTTGTCTCCTGAAGTGACATTCCCAACTTTATACGGGATCCTAGTACTACATATGTGTGTGATTTCACCATTTACTCCACAGTTGATAATCTGACTATTAGCGTCCCACCGCAGCACCCAAGAGCTGCCTCGACAGCCCTTACACTGTCAAGTGTGTGCAAAGTGCAACAAAAATTGGAATATGAGTTGTGCCGACTCCAAACATCACTTGGCCTCCTGCAACACCAAAATAGACTTCACCTCAAGGTGATATGACCGAAACAAATAAAACTGATGTTCGAAATACGACCAATTTTTTTAATAATTCAGGGCTCCTCCCGGCCGGGATCAGCAATCTCAGACTAGGATTCAAATTTCACGATCAGGGGACGTTGCTCGTGATGATACCCGTTGGTCCTTACGTGAAGGACTTTAAAAACCCTATCGAACTTTTTAAGGAGCCACATCCCCTACACATACTATTCTTGGTATAAAGTCCCACGACACATAAGGACCACCATAAGGTGTCACATATAAGGACCACCATCTGGACCCACCCCGAGGTCGAGATTGTTAAATATACTTGAGTTTTAAAAACATACTTTATTATTAACTATTCCGCGTTGCTCCCACCACCCAACATTCCTCCTGATAATTGGAATGCCCTAGTTGATTACTACTACAAGGAAGATTACGGCCCCCCATCAACGGCAAATCCGAGAAACATAACTCATCAATCATACAAAAGTCATCATGCATAGGCGTCTCAGAATAATGCACAAAGTGCGTTGTTGAACAGGGCCCTTAAATTTTATAAGTCCTATATAATTTTACGAAAATTCGTTGATTAAAAAATTTAGTTGCACATTCTTCTTTAATCATTGACTTTTTAGTATTACATATCATTTTATATTTATTAAGATTATATATTTAAGTTTATAAGGGCTAATTTTTTGGTGTCTCAAACAGGACATTCGAATATAATGAGACGACCCTATCATCATGGCTCCAAGTCTTATGTTAAGACTAGATTTTTTATTTTTTATTTTTGAAGAGCAAATATTTTTTATTGCTCAAAGAATAAACAGGGTACGAGGCATGCATGTAGGTCCCTCGTTTTGCTTGCATATACCGTTTGATCATGAAACCCAGCTATAAGAAAAATGAAGAACAAAGTAAGCAAGATGAGAGCATAAACACTTGAATCTAAGTATAAATTTGATGTTTTATTGATCAATAGTAATAATAGAACGATTACATTGAGTTTAAACAGAGAAATGGAGTTTTCCAAGGTGATTTGAGTATGAAATCACCTCGAAGGCCTTTCTACCATGAGGTGGAGAGGGTTGAATGCATCAAACTCATATGAACAACACCAACTGACTTATATAGTGGACATGACTCATCCGTGCGACTGACTGTCATTACTGATGACAATGTCATTCGTTAGCGACAGACACATAAAAATGCATCAACAAATTTCCCATTGGACGGTGTTGGTGAATAGTTGTTGTAAACACCTCTTTCAATCTACTGTCACTTTCTGTAGGGATACTTATACAAATTTCACCGCTACTTACGGTCACGTTTGGATGGTGTTAGGTTGCCATTTGAGATTTAGTTGTGGATTACGAAAGGTTGTGATTTATAATCGAACTGAAAGTATCCTGGCTCCCGGTTACATCTTGTCATCCATTGACTTACTTATAGCATCAAAGTTTATTACCAGTTGTATAACATCTTACCGTGAATGTTATAACCCGAACATAATAAAACTTTCTAAAAATTGAAACCTGCCATAAGTGTGAACTTACCTAAAATAGAAACCCACTATTAATATATTTATTATATTAATAAGCACTATTTAAACAAAGGTTATTTATTTAAATCATTAAACGTCAATTAACTTTATATGTAAGTTGACACACTCTTTGTCTGTTAGACAACCACTGACCAAACATTATATCTCTAGGTTGAGGTCCCGGTCTTCTACTTGCTCTTATTTCTTTTGAGAAATAACTTTTCGTTGTGCTATTTAAGGTGAACTTCATAGCCCCACTTTATACTATTTCATAACTATTTTACAACTTTATGGGTGAGACACATGCTTTCTTTTAAAAGCTTTACTGTAACGACTCAACCCGTTATCCAACAAAATACGCAGCAATTTTTTTTTATATGAAAGAAGTGTGCGCGGTGCGCTCCACTGCCTGTGCGCGGCGCGCACAAAGCCTGGTCAGCTTCTGTCCGAAAAATTCCCAATTTTCAATTAAAGATCTCTCACTTCCCGACACTTTTAGACGAAACGCTTTTCATAACATATAATATTAGATAAAACTAACACGTTCCAATAATAAAACGAGTTTTACAACACCGGGCCCACATCGGCCGTTTTACGACTTTTGTACAAAATACAAGTTTCAATCCCACTTTACATTTAGACGAGTTAGGACTCTATAACCCAACCCGATACCAAGAGCATAATCCCGGAGACTACCAAATCCCCAATCCGCGTCCACATATCCGAAAGCTACCCCCATCGAGCCCAAGCGCTCCTACGCAACTAGTCTAACAACTAGCTAGCTTCATAACACAATACCTGTAAAAAGGTAAACAACGAGAGGGGTAAGCCTAGGCTTAGTGAATGCAATAATTATACATATACATATATAATCTACTTACTTGAAATCACTTACACAATACCCCATACAAGCTAGCAATTCAACAACCATGCAAACATTATGCATACTCTAATATCCGCAATTCGCAATAAGCTAGCAACATCAAAAGCATATGGATCACAATTTAAATATGCTAATACAAAATTCACACAACCATGGTTAACCAATTGTACAAGGGAACGGTACTCGCGAAATACCGTCGGTGTTCATAACATCCATTACTGTACATACGCCGCATAATCACTAATCCCCCGGGTGATGTCTTGAACACCGCGACTAACTCACCCCCATGACAATGTGGTGTCTTGAACACCGCGACAATTCCACATGTCAATCAAACCAATGAGTGGTTTCTTGAACACCGCGACAATTCCACTTCCATGACAATGTGGTGTCTTGAACACCGCGACAATTCCACATGTCAATCAAACCAATGAGTGGTGTCTTGAACACCGCGACAATTCCACTCCCATGACAATGTGGTGTCTTGAACACCGCGACAATTCCACATGTCAATCAAACCAATGAGTGGTGTCTTAAACACCGCGACAATTCCACTCCCATGACAATGTGGTGTCTTGAACACCGCGACAATTCCACATGTCAATCAAACCAATGAGTGGTGTCTTGAACACCGCGACAATTTCAATCGTTACGTAGAATGTGGTGTCTTGAACACCGCGACAATTCCACATTCCACGCTACACAAATAAATACATTATATACGTACACGCGTAATTATTCCACTCACCTCGAGATGCCTGCATAAGTCATATATGTAATCGCCTCCAAACGCAATCGAGCAAGCTTTTACCTATAATACGCATATAGATATACACACAATCAACATACATTCTCTACAAGAGAATTCGACGCCTAACACCCTTAACCAAATGTTTATACCTACCTCCATAAACCGCCCATTTAGACAACTAAAGGGAACTTCACCAATTACCACTTCGGGTGGTAATTCCGACCCATTCAAACAAGTACAATTTAACCTCGTTTATACTTGACGCCATTTAAACCAACCTAGGTCTTAGCACTAAATTACTACTTAGGTAGTAATCATACCAAACGCCATTTAACACTTAAAGTGCTTATCATTGAGTTAAACCAAAATTAGTGTCATAACCAAATTCGACCCAATTCAATTCACCTATTTTGACATAAGTCCCGAAAACATCCTTATTCATTAACGGCTAGTGATTAACTTTCCAAAACACCATTTAACGCATGAATCAAGCATTTACATACTTGATTCTTCAAATCTTGACTCAAAACTTAGTTTGACACCAAATCAAGGTTAACACCCATTTTGTCATACAAACATGTTCTTATGAACATCTAAACACTAACACCCTTACAAGCTAGTGATTTAACACCCAAACCATGAATAAATTAGTCCTCAAACCCTAAACCCACAAAAATCGGGTTTACCTACACAACACATATAGCAAAACCCCCAAATTCATGAGAAATGGAGTTTAGAACCCTAACAAGCTCAAACCCTAAACATGAACAAGAGTCTTAACAATTAAATTCGGAGTTAGAGCTTACCAACACTACCAAAACATAGCCAAGAACGAGATGAACAACTTTAACACTCGAGCTTTTGATCGATTCAAGCTTCTTCTTCTCCAAAACCTAAAATCTCTCTCTAGAACTCTCTCTTTCTCTCTTTAAGAATGGATGAGAGTGTTTAGTGGATGTGAAAATGATCCAAAACTAGATCCAATTATGGTGTTAAGGCTACAGATCCGACCCCAAGTGAAAAGACACAATTGCCCTTCATTTAACTCTAATTAACAGAAAACTGTCGCCAGGTGTAGTGCGCGGCATGCACCCCTAGCCATGCGCGGAGCGCACGATGGTCCAAACAGTCTATCAGCTTTTAAATTTCCTCCACACTTCACACACTTAATGTGCATCATTTTTACTCTATGTACAAGAATTATTTTGGTCTTACAACTCTCCCCCACTTAGATTGGATCACGTCCTCGTGATCCGTACCAAATACTAGAAGTTAAGCACTTCTCCCTCGAACATTTTTGCCTCCAAATGCGGAGTCACACATGTAATAATCACGCATCCGACTTCTTGCTTCGTACACTAACGCATCATATATTACAACGAGAAAGGGTAATCACCCCTCGAGACAAAACAACCGCAACCATTTGCTCCTACACCGAGTATCCAACTCGTATAATACTTTTCACAATCAAACCAAAAGTAGAGCAATTCACCGACAATCATCGTTGTCACTCCTCACGATCCTACGAAGCACAATCAAGCCTGACATCCATAACATCCTCCATAAATTCTAAGATCTCACCACTGCTAATAATCACTAGCGTGCACTACCGCATCAAGCGATATCTCATACACTCGAAGTCCGGAATTTCCGTTTAGGAAAATACGAAAAAAACCACATATCTCTTCAAGTCCTCTCGGCTAAAAATTCGCAACAAGCTATATCAATAATCGCATCACCCGACGTAATCTACTAAATCCACTACGTCATGAACCATGTCTTGCATTAATCCAAATCGAGAAGGATTTATGCTTCCTTAAAACTCCGTATTCCATCGGTTCATAAATATACCACTCAACCGATCATTCCTGAATATTCTCTAGACCAAGAACCAACTTCCTCCGGCTCCATACCCGGGTCATTCTTCAACGAAGAAATTTTGATAACCCCAAAATAACACTTTAGAAGCACCACTTTCCCACCGATCGATCCGCACACGACTATCCGTCACTGGATTAATCCAGGACGACAATAATACACTACGAGTTATGTGAAACATCAACGCATCGTCATAGGGTTTCTCCTCTGAACCATACAATACGGCTTCCTAGTTCTAGCATAAAAGCTATTCGTATAATAAAATCCCGTTAACGGCTAATCATCATCACAAAATTCCCATAATTCGTCACACGACTCACAAAAAAAAGCCACCAAATCCTGGTGAACCTTCCTACCTAGACCGTCTGTTAAGGATGGCCTCGACATTTCAATGCAACCTACGGGTCACATCACTATGGTACACATTCTCGCAACCAAAACAACACCTGCGTGTCTCTATGTGAGACAATCAGAACCGACACTCTCGCCTCACAATCGTCCATTAAGTGGAATAATCCACTTGACAATTTTCACCATCACGTTTCTCGACAGGAAAAATACAGTATCCCACCACAATATCGAACTTGTACCTATTCGACAATACGATCCAAGTTTCATAGCAACCCAGATTTTACATTATGAGAGCACCTGCAACAACAACTACATTTTCTCATCTCCGTGATCTCCAACTTCGCACTTGGTCTCATACTGCACTTTGGTGCTACACGACCACCGTACATAAGAGGTGTTACACTTCACTAGATTTAACACCACCGGGGCTTCCTCATACGACAGTAAAAACTCCCCCACTTAGGATTCAGCTCCACATTCTCACCGCCAAGATGATAACATCCCGCGGAATTGTCATTCCACGACACACATGACCATCCTCATCGTTGGTCATACACACCAAATCACCGTAAATTCACCTTAGGCTCTCAGAGCCGTTATACCCAATCACTAGAGATGTCGTACACATGACGACATCGCACCTTCGTACCACGATTAACCATTAACAGCCCTTCATCGTTCGCAAAGCGAACTCCACCAAAATCCTATGTACGCCTCTAAGCCTAGGCATACGTCACTCCGCTTAATCGGTCGTGCATCTCAGTTGAGATCACCTGACCTTCCCTGCAATGAACCTTTATTAACAATTGCTCACTCTCATGGAGAAGAGTGACCAACCCGACACAATAATTGCATCGACCGCAATATCAACACTTCATCCTAACCTTCGGCCTAACCGACCACTAAGTCCATCATTGACTCACCGGTCATCTTTACCCGCCTATCACTTAAGAGCAACAAGATTCGCTCACCCGTCACTTCATACGAAGTATTTACCGCAATGCTCTTAAACTTCAACTTTTGCAACCGTCGAATTACTATCACTCGTCGATCACTATTATAACCTTCGATGTTTCCAAGGGTATCTCACGGGCACCCTAAGCACAAAATGATCACACCATCACCGGAGTTGAACAATTACACTAGCAGGTATAAGAAGGCACCTGACGCCGTGTCATGCACACTCCCACCGCAACTTATATAGATTTTGAAACTCGATCTTTGGGTTCCATACACCCGACGTCACCTACCTTTCCAGAATAATGACTGAAATCATACCTTCCTGAAAGCCTTACGGGTTATTGTCTTATCGAAAGTTTCTACCGGTCACATGCTACCTGTAATTTCCAAAAGGCCAAACGATATAGCCTAACGAAAACTTCCGTCTAACGCTAAGAGGTGCTTGGAACACCAAGTCTTACACCCTTCCGAATATCGACACAACCACTACAACAAGGGATATTCCGTTAGGAATGTTACCCTATAGTCCAAATCACACTAACGCGACCATTGTCATTCGGATCTCACTCCCATGAGTTTAATGACCCGAAGACTCCTCGATTCGCAAATTCCAAGATGACTCATAACTAGAATCCTTACGCGATTATCTAACCACACACTCTACGGAGTGTAACTCAATTTTACAATTATTAGACTTGCTACGTCCCATCACGGGATTCAAGTCCTCGTCGCACACACATACACACTAATCGGTTATCCTAGTTACGATGAGTAACTTTAACCAATGAAAATCTCAATAGTGCACCCGCTACCTAGGGTGACAAAGTACACGTCGAACCCGTGAGTTTGCTCACTCACTTAACTAACCAAAACCACCATAACACTTCCCGACTAACAAAGAACCCGATGTGTCTACAAGCACATCATCTGAGACAACTATATCCTAGGAACCAATAAACGATTCCGAATTCATCCCGAATCTACCCCAACCATGCCACGTTTCCTCCGTTCGGTACTCGTCATGTCATGCTTAATGTCAAGATACACTTTCGTAATAATGGTGATCGGTCACTATTACAAATGCGTACCTTACCATTTTCACATGGTAACACAAAGAACTTTACTCGGATTGACGCAACATTCACACAAAATAACACGCGATAACTCCTAGTACCCGAATGACCAAAGTCCTTATCGTGAACTTGATCACTCAAAACTGCCAAACATTTGAATCTCTCCAATAGATTCATCCCTAGAACACCGCATCAAATAGATACCTGTATATACATACACCAATTTACAATAAAATAATAAATGTACCCCAAGTACACCGCAACAACAAGTCAACCTACAATCTAGGTGACTATCACTCAAACAATGTCCAGGTTCGCCTACTTACATTAGGCACTATCCATCCAAGGCACTAATTTACACACGAAATAAGGCCCAACATAATCTCACTTTAGACAAACAGAAGTCCTAGTTAGTTACCTATTCTAAGGCACTAACAAATTTCAACCCGATCCGTATTCCAACAAGTCCCGCAAATAATGCATAACCGTCAATATGTCTAAGACTAGGCACCTATTCCAAGGTCACCTAATTCCCATAGACTATGCTCTGATACCACTTGTAACGACTCAACCCGTTATCCAACAAAATACGCAGCAAATTTTTTTTTATATGACAGAAGGGTGCGCGGCGCGCTCCACTGCCTGTGCGTGGCGCGCACAAAGCCTGGTCAGCTTCTGTCTGAAATTTTCAATTTTCAATTAAAGATCTCCCACTTCCCGACACTTTTAGACGAAACGCTTTTCATAACATATAATATTAGATAAAACTAATACGTTCCAATAATAAAACGAGTTTTACAACACCGGGCCCACATCGGCCGTTTTACGACATTTGTACAAAATACAAGTTTTAATCCCAATTTACATTTAGACGAGTTAGGATTCTATAACCCAACCAGATACCAAGAGCATAATCCCGGGGACTACCAAATCCCCAATCCGCTTCCACATATCCAAAAGCTACCCCATCGAGCCCAAGCGCTCCTACGCAACTAGTCTGACAACTAGCTAGCTTCATAACACAATACCTGTAAAAAGGTAAACAAAGAGAGGGATAAACCTAGGCTTAGTGAATGCAATAATTATACATATACATATATAATCTACTTACTTGCAATCACTTACATAATACCGGATACAAGCTAGCAATTCAACAACCATGCAAACATTATGCATAAACTAATATCCGCAATTCGCAATAAGCTAGCAACATCAAAAGCATATGGATCATAATTTAAATATGCTAATAAAAATTCACACAACCATGGTTAACCAATCGTACAAGGGAACGATACTCGCGAAAGACCGTCGAAGTTCATAACATCCATTAGTGTACATACGCCACGTAATCACTAATTCCCAGGTGATGTCTTGAACACCGCGATTAACTCACCCCCATGACAATGTGGTGTCTTGAACACCGCGACAATTCCACATGTCAATCAAACTAATGAGTGGTGTCTTGAACACCGTGACAATTTCACTCCCATGACAATGTGGTGTCTTGAACACCGCGACAATTCCACATATCAATCAAACCAATGAGTGGTGTCTTGAACACCACGACAATTCCACTCCCATGACAATGTGGTCTCTTGAACACCGCGACAATTTCACATGTCAATCAAACCAATGAGTGGTGTCTTGAACACCGCGACAATTCCACTCCCATGACAATGTGGTGTCTTGAACACCGCGACAATTTCACATGTCAATCAAACCAATGAGTTGAAATGTCCCGTTCTTATTGATTAAAAACGTTCCATATTAATTGATTTCGTTGCGAGATTTTGACCTCTATATGAGACGTTTTTCAAAGACTGCATTCATTTTTAAAACAAACCATAACCTTTATTTCATAGATAAAGGTTTTAAAAAGCTTTACGTAGATTATCAAATAATGATAATCTAAAATATCCTGTTTACACACGACCATTACATAATGGTTTACAATACAATTATGTTACATCGAAATCAGTTTCTTGAATGCAGTTTTTACATAATATCATACAAACATGGACTCCAAATCTTGTCCTTATTTTAGTATGCAACAGCGGAAGCTCTTAGTATTCACCTGAGAATAAACATGCTTTAAACGTCAACAAAAATGTTGGTGAGTTATATGTTTAACCTATATATATCAAATCGTAACAATAGACCACAAGATTTCATATTTCAATACACATCCCATTCATAGAGATAAAAATCATTCATATGGTGAACACCTGGTAACCGAAATTAACAAGATGCATATATAAGAATATCCCCATCATTCTGGGACACCCTTCGGATATGATATAAATTTCGAAGTACTAAAGCATCCGGTACTTTGGATGGGGTTTGTTAGGCCCAATAGATCTATCTTTAGGATTCACGTCAATTAGGGTGTCTGTTCCCTAATTCTTATATTACCAGACTTAATAAAAAGGGGCATATTCGATTTCGATAATTCAACCATAGAATGTAGTTTCACGTACTTGTGTCTATTTTGTAAATCATTTATAAAACCTGCATGTATTCTCATCCCAAAAATATTAGATTTTAAAAGTGGGACTATAACTCACTTTCACAGATTTTTACTTCGTCGGGAAGTAAGACTTGGTCACTGGTTGATTCACGAACCTATAACAATATATACATATATATCAAAGTATGTTCAAAATATATTTACAACACTTTTAATATATTTTAATGTTTTAAGTTTATTAAGTCAGCTGTCCTCGTTAGTAACCTACAACTAGTTGTCCACAGTTAGATGTATAGAAATAAATCGATAAATATTATCTTGAATCAATCCACGACCCAGTGTATACGTATCTCAGTATTGATCACAACTCAAACTATATATATTTTGGAATCAACCTCAACCCTGTATAGCTAACTCCAACATTCACATATAGAGTGTCTATGGTTGTTCCAAAATATATATAGATGTGTCGACATGATAGGTCGAAACATTGTATACGTGTCTATGGTATCTCAAGATTACATAATATACAATACAAGTTGATTAAGTTATGGTTGGAATAGATTTGTTACCAATTTTCACGTAGCTAAAATGAGAAAAATTATCCAATCTTGTTTTACCCATAACTTCTTCATTTTAAATCCGCTTTGAGTGAATCAAATTGCTATGGTTTCATATTGAACTCTATTTTATGAATCTAAACAGAAAAAGTATAGGTTTATAGTCAGAAAAATAAGTTACAAGTCATTTTTGTAAAGGTAGTCATTTCAGTCGAAAGAACGACGTCTAGATGACCATTTTAGAAAACATACTTCCACTTTGAGTTTAACCATAATTTTTGGATATAGTTTCATGTTCATAATAAAAATCATTTTCCCAGAATAACAACTTTTAAATCAAAGTTTATCATAGTTTTTAATTAACTAACCCAAAACAGCCCGCGGTGTTACTACGACGGCGTAAATCCGATTTTACGGTATTTTTCGTGTTTCCAGGTTTTAAATCATTAAGTTAGGATATCATATAGATATAGAACATGTGTTTAGTTGATTTTAAAAGTCAAGTTAGAAGGATTAACTTTTATTTGCGAACAAGTTTAGAATTAACTAAACTATGTTCTAGTGATTACAAGTTTAAACCTTCGAATAAGATAGCTTTATATGTATGAATCGAATGATGTTATGAACATCATTACTACCTCAAGTTCCTTGGATAAACCTACTGAAAATGAGAAAAATAAATCTAGCTTCAAAGGATCCTTGGATGGCTTGAAAGTTCTTGAAGCAGAATCATGACACGAAAACAATTTCAAGTAAGATTTCCACTCGAAATAAGATTGTTATAGTTATAGAAATTGAATTAAAGTTTGAATATGATTATTACCTTGTATTAGAAATATAACCTACTGTAAGTAACAAAGGTTTCTTGATCTTGGATGATTACTTGGAATGAATTTAGAAAACTTGGAAGTAAACTTGCAATCTTGGAAGTATTCTTGATTTTATGAAACTAGAACTTTTGGAATATATGAAGAACACTTAGAACTTGAAGATAGAACTTGAGAGAGATCAATTAAATGAAGAAAATTGAAGAATGAAAGTGTTTGTAGGTGTTTTTAGTCGTTGGTGTATGGATTAGATATAAAGGATATGTAATTTTGTTTTCATGTAAATAAGTCATGAATGATTACTCATATTTTTGTAATTTTATGAGATATTTCATGCTAGTTGCCAAATGATGGTTCCCAAATGTGTTAGGTGACTCACATGGGCTGCTAAGAGCTAATAATTGGAGTGTATATACCAATAGTACATACATCTAAAAGCTGTGTATTGTACGAGTACGAATACGGGTGCATACGAGTAGAATTGTTGATGAAACTGAACAAGGATGTAATTGTAAGCATTTTTGTTAAGTAGAAGTATTTTGATAAGTGTATTGAACTCTTTCAAAAGTGTATAAATACATATTAAAACACTACATGTATATACATTTTAACTGAGTCGTTAAGTCATCGTTAGTCGTTACATGTAAGTGTTGTTTTGAAACCTTTAGGTTAACGATCTTGTTAAATGTTGTTAACCCAATGTTTATAATATCAAATGAGATTTTAAATTATTATATTATCATGATATTATCATGTATGAATATCTCTTAATATGATATATATACATTAAATGTCTTTACAACGATAATCGTTACATATATGTCTCATTTAAAAATCATTAAGTTAGTAGTCTTGTTTTTACATATGTAGTTCATTGTTAATATACTTAATGATATGTTTACTTATCATAGTATCATGTTAACTATATATATATATCCATATATATGTCATCATATAGTTTTTACAAGTTTTAACGTTCGTGAATCACCGGTCAACTTGGGTGGTCAATTGTCTATATGAAACATATTTCAATTAATCAAGTATTAACAAGTTTGATTGCTTAAAATGTTGGAAACATTTAATCATGTAAATATCAATCTCAATTAATATATATAAACATGGAAAAGTTCGGGTCACTACAGTACCTACCCGTTAAATAAATTTCGTCCCGAAATTTTAAGCTGTTGAAGGTGTTGACGAATCTTCTGGAAATAGATGCGGGTATTTCTTCTTCATCTGATCTTCACGCTCCCAGGTGAACTCGGGTCCTCTACGAGCATTCCATCGAACCTTAACAATTGGTATCTTGTTTTGCTTAAGTCTTTTAACCTCACGATCCATTATTTCGACGGGTTCTTCGATGAATTGAAGTTTTTCGTTGATTTGGATTTCATCTAACGAAATAGTGAGATCTTCTTTAGCAAAACATTTCTTCAAATTCGAGATGTGGAAAGTGTTATGTACAGCCGCGAGTTGTTGAGGTAACTCAAGTCGGTAAGCTACTGGTCCGACACGATCAATAATCTTGAATGGTCCAATATACCTTGGATTTAATTTCCCTCATTTACCAAATCGAACAACGCCTTTCCAAGGTGTAACTTTAAGCATGACCATCTCTCCAGTTTCAAATTCTATATCTTTTCTTTTAATGTCAGCGTAGCTCTTTTGTCGACTTTGGGCGGTTTTCAACCGTTGTTGAATTTGAATGATCTTCTCGGTAGTTTCTTGTATAATCTCTGGACCCGTAATCTGTCTATCCCCCACTTCACTCCAACAAATCGGAGACCTGCACTTTCTACCATAAAGTGCTTCAAACGGCGCCATCTCAATGCTTGAATGGTAGCTGTTGTTGTAGGAAAATTCTGCTAACGGTAGATGTCGATCCCAACTGTTTCCGAAATCAATAACACATGCTCGTAGCATGTTTTCAAGCGTTTGTATTGTCCTTTCGCTCTGCCCATCAGTTTGTGAATGATAGGCAGTACTCATGTCTAGACGAGTTCCTAATGCTTGCTGTAATGTCTGCCAGAATCTTGAAATAAATTTGCCATCCCTATCAGAGATAATAGAGATTGGTATTCCATGTCTGGAGATGACTTCCTTCAAATACAGTCGTGCTAACTTCTCCATCTTGTCATCTTCTCTTATTGGCAGGAAGTGTGTTGACTTGGTGAGATGATCAACTATTACCCAAATAGTATCATAACCACTTGCAGTCCTTGGCAATTTAGTAATGAAATCTATGGTAATGTTTTCCCATTTCCATTCCGGAATTTCAGGTTGTTGTAGTAGACCTGATGGTTTCTGATGTTCAGCTTTGACCTTAGAACACGTCAAACATTCTCCTACATATTTAGCAATATCGACTTTCATACCTGGCCATCAAAAATGTTTCTTAAGATCCTTGTACATCTTCCCCGTTCCAGGATGTATTGAGTATCTGGTTTTATGAGCTTCTCTAAGTACCATTTCTCTCATATCTCTAAATTTTGGTACCCAAATTCTTTCAGCCCTATACCGGGTTCCGTCTTCCCGAATATTAAGATGCTTCTCCGATCCTTTGGGTATTTCATCCTTTAAATTTTCCTCTTTTAAAACTCCTTGTTGCGCCTCCTTTATTTGAGTAGTAAGGTTAGTGTGAATCGTTATATTCATAGATTTTACTCGAATGGGTTCTCTGTCCTTTCTGCTCAAGGCGTCGGCTACCACATTTGCCTTCCCCGGGTGGTAACGAATCTCAAAGTCATAATCATTCAACAATTCAATCCACCTACGCTGCCTCATATTCAGTTGTTTCTGATTAAATATGTGTTGAAGACTTTTGTGGTCGGTATATATAATACTTTTGACCCCATATAAGTAGTGCCTCCAAGTCTTTAATGCGAAAACAACCGTGCCTAATTCTAAATCATGCGTCGTATAATTTTGCTCGTGAATCTTCAATTGTCTAGACGCATACGCAATCACCTTCATCCGTTGCATTAATACACAATCGAGACCTTGCTTTGATGTGTCACAATAAATCACAAAATCATCATTCCCTTCAGGCAATGACAATATAGGTGCCGTAGTTAGCTTTTTCTTCAATAATTGAAACGCCTTCTCTTGTTCATCCTTCCATTCAAATTTCTTCCCTTTATGCGTTAATGCAGTCAAGGGTTTTGCTATTTTGAAGAAATCTTGGATGAATCTTCTGTAGTAACCAGCCAATCCTAAAAATTGACGTATATGCTTCGGAGTTTTTGGGGTTTCCCACTTTTCAACGGTTTCAATCTTTGCCGGGTCCACGTGGATACCTTCTTTGTTCACTATGTGACCGAGGAATTGAAATTCTTCCAACCAAAATGCACACTTTGAAAACTTAGCGTACAGTTTTTCTTTCCTCAATACTTCTAGCACTTTTCTCAAATGTTCTTCGTGCTCTTGATCATTCTTTGAGTAAATAAGTATGTCATCGATGAAAACAATGACAAACTTGTCAAGGTATGGTCCACACACTCGGTTCATAAGGTCCATGAACACAGCTGGTGCATTAGTTAAACCAAACGGCATGACCATAAACTCGTAATGACCGTAACGTGTTCTGAAAGCAGTCTTTGGAATATCATCTTCTTTCACCCGCATTTGATGATACCCGGAACGTAAGTCAATCTTTGAATAAACAGACGAGCCTTGTAGTTGATCAAATAAGTCGTCGATTCTCGGTAGTGGGTAGCGGTTCTTGATGGTAAGTTTGTTTAACTCTCGGTAGTCGATACACAACCTGAATGTACCATCTTTCTTCTTGACAAACAAAACAGGAGCTCCCCACGGTGATGTGCTTGGTCGAATGAAACCACGCTCTAAAAGTTCTTGTAATTGGCTTTACAGTTCTTTCATCTCGCTGGGTGCGAGTCTGTAAGGAGCACGAGCTATTGGTGCAGCTCCTGGTACAAGATCTATTTGAAATTCAACAGATCGATGTGGAGGTAGTCCCGGTAATTCTTTTGGAAATACATCGGAAAATTCTTTTGCGACGGGAACATCATTGATGCTCTTTTCTTCAGTTTGTACTTTCTCGACGTGTGCTAGAATAGCATAGCAACCTTTTCTTATTAGTTTTTGTGCCTTCAAATTACTAATAAGATGTAGCTTCATGTTGCCCTTTTCTCCGTACACCATTAAGGGTTCTCCTTCTTCTCGTACAATGCGAATTGCATTTTTATAACATACGATCTCTGCTTTCACCTTCTTCAGCCAGTCCATGCCGACTATTACATCAAAACTCCCTAACTCTACTGGTATCAAATCAATCTTAAATATTTCGCTACCCAGTTTAATTTCTCAATTCCGGCATATATTATCTGCTGAAATTAATTTACCGTTTGCTAATTCGAGTAAAAATTTACTATCCAACGGCGTCAATGGACAACTTAATTTAGCACAAAAATCTCTACTCATATAGCTTCTATCCGCACCCGAATCAAATAAAACGTAAGCAAATTTATTGTCAATAAGAAACGTACCCGTAACAAGCTCCGGGTCTTCCTGTACCTCTGCCGCATTAATATTGAAAACTCTTCCGCGGCCTTGTCCATTCTTGTTCTCCTGGTTCGGGAAATTTCTAATAATGTGGCCCGGTTTTCCACATTTATAACAAACTACATTGGCATAACTTGCTCCGACACTACTTGCTCTGCCATTACTCGTTCCGACACCATTTGTTCCTTTCGTTCTATTAACCCCTGGTCCGTAGACCTCACACTTCGCCGCGCAATGACCATTTCTTTTACACTTGTTGCAAAATTTGGTACAGAACCCCGAGTGATACTTTTCACACCTTTGGCATAGCTGCTTCTGATTGTTGTTATTGTTGCAGTTATTATTGTTGTTGGGATGATTGTTGTAGTTGCTGTTGTTGTTGATGTTGTTGTTGTTGTTGTTGTTGTTGTTGGGCCGTTTGTTGTAGTTGCGATTGATGTTGCGATTGTTGGGATAATTATTGTGATTATTGTTGTAATTGCTGTTGTTGTTGTATTGGTGATTCTTATCACCGTTTTCCTCCCACTTTCTTTTGACTTGCTTCATATTGGCCTCTTCAGCAGTCTGTTCTTTAATTCTTTCTTCAATCTGGTTCACTAGTTTGTGAGCCATTCTACATGCCTGTTGTATGGAGGCGGGCTCGTGTGAACTTATATCTTCTTGGATTCTTTCCGGTAATCCTTTCACAAACGCGTCGATCTTCTCTTCCTCATCTTCGAATGCTCCCGGACACAATAGGCACAATTCTGTGAATCGTCTTTCGTACGTGGTAATATCAAATCCTTGGGTTCGTAACCCTCTAAGTTCTGTCTTGAGCTTATTGACCTCGGTTCTGGGATGGTACTTCTCATTCATCAAGTGCTTGAATGCTGACCACGGTAGTGCGTACGCATCGTCTTGTCCCACTTGCTCTAGATAGGTATTCCACCATGTTAACGCAGAACCTGTGAAGGTATGCGTAGCGTACTTCACTTTGTCCTCTTCAGTACACTTACTTATGGCAAACACCGATTCGACCTTCTGAGTCCACCGTTTCAATCCGATCGGTCCTTCGGTTCCATCAAATTCCAAAGGTTTGCAGGCAGTGAATTCTTTGTAGGTGCATCCTACACGATTTCCTGTACTACTAGATCCAAGGTTATTGTTGGTATGTAGCACAGCCTGTACTGCGGATATGTTTGAAGCTAGAAAAGTTGAGAATTCCTCTTCATTCATATTCACGGTGTGTCGAGTAGTCGGTGCCATTTCCTTCAAAATAGTCAAATGGAACAAGTTAATCATACAGAATATTAAGAGTAGTTAATAGTATTTCGTAGCATAATATGAACTCATTTATAAAAGCTTTTTCTTCATATTAGCGTTTTATAAATTTAAATTCGGGTAGTACCTACCCGTTAAGTTCATACTTAGTAGCTAATATATAATTCAACTACTACAATTCTATATGAAAAACTGATTATAATAATATTTCGCGTTCAAACTTTTATACAATATTTTACAAACTTACAATCTCGCTTATTTTACATAAAGCATGAAATATAGCACACAATAACTTTGATACAAGATAGTTGTGAAGATAATTCTAGCTAGTACACAAGTCGTTCAGCAAAGGCAATAAAGACACGTAATTCATACGTCCAGAAACAAGTCATGCATTCGGGTTTTACTAGGACTACTTCCCATCCTTGGTCTTGTGGAACATAACCATTATGGCAGTTGATAAGATAGTGTGTTGTAACGTCGTCAAAGGGACGAGGGTTACGCATTGACCAACAGTCTCGTAATAACCTAAAAACCTAATTTCTTACCCCAATTACCGACTCCGTCACTTGTGGGAACATTTTGTTTAATAGTTGTAGCCCGATGTTCTTTTTCTCACTTTGGTGAGAAGCGAACATTACTAACCTGTAAGCATAGCATGCTTCTTTATGTTGCATGTTAGCTGCTTTTTCTAAATCATGAAGTCCTATATTCGGATACATTGAGTCAAAATAATTTCTTAACCCGTTGCGTAAAATAGCATTTGGGTTCCCCGCAATATATGCGTCAAAGTAAACACATCGTAACTTATGGGTTTCCCAATGTGATATCTCCCATCTTTCAAACTAAAGTCTCTTATAAACCAAGACATTCTTGGAACGTTCTTCGAATGTCTTACAAACTGATTTCGCCGTAAATAGTTGTGCCGAAGAATTCTGACCGACTCTAGACAAGATTTCATCAATCATGTCTCCGGGTAGGTCTCTTAAAATATTGGGTTGTTTATCCATTTTGTGTTTTTATACTGTAAAATAGACAAGAGTTAGATTCAATAAAAAAAAATACTTATTAATACAAGCAATTTTTACATATATCATAAAGCATAAGCACACTATATTACATATATTACACCACACAAATACAACTATCTTATTCCGACTCGCTCATTTCTTCTTCTTCGGTTTTGGTTCGTTTTGCCAAGTTTCTAGGGATATATGATGTTCCCCTAATACGAGCTGTCGTTTTCCACAACGGTTTAGAAAAACCTGGTGGTTTAGAGGTTCCCGGGTCATTGTTACAACTTAAGGACTTCGGGGGTTGACGATACATATAAAGTTCATCGGGGTTGGAATTAGATTTCTCTATTTTTATGCCCTTTCCCTTATTATTTTCTTTTGCCTTTTTAAATTCAGTTGGGGTAATTTCTATAACATCATCGGAATTCTCGTCGGAATCCGATTCATCGGAGAATTGGTAATCCTCCCAATATTTTGCTTCCTTGGCGGAAACACCATTGACCATAATTAACCTTGGTCGGTTGGTTGAGGATTTTCTTTTACTTAACTGTTTTATTATTTCCCCCACCGGTTCTATTTCTTCAACCGGTTCCGATTCTTCTTCCGGTTCCGATTCTTCTTCCGGTTCCGACTCTTCTTCCGGTTCCTCTTCGGGAACTTGTGAATTAGTCCACGAATCATTCCAATTTACATTTGACTCTTCATTATTATTAGGTGAGTCAATGGGACTTGTTCTAGAGGTAGACATCTATCACATAATATCAAACGCGTTAAGAGATTAATATATCACATAATATTCACATGTTAAAAATATATAGTTTCCAACAAAATTTGTTAAGCAATCATTTTTCAAGTAAACACGGTCGAAGTCCAGACTCACTAATGCATCCTAACAAACTCGATAAGACACACTAATGCAAAATTCTGGTTCTCTAAGACCAACGCTCGGATACCAACTGAAATGTCCCGTTCTTATTGATTAAAAACGTTCCATATTAATTGATTTCGTTGCGAGGTTTTGACCTCTATATGAGACGTTTTTCAATGACTGCATTCATTTTTAAAACAAACCATAACCTTTATTTCATAGATAAAGGTTTTAAAAAGCTTTACGTAGATTATCAAATAATGATAATCTAAAATATCCTGTTTACACACGACCATTACATAATGGTTTACAATACAATTATGTTACATCGAAATCAGTTTCTTGAATGCAGTTTTTACACAATATCATATAAACATGGACTCCAAATCTTGTCCTTATTTTAGTATGCAACAGCGGAAGCTCTTAGTATTCACCTGAGAATAAACATGCTTTAAACGTCAACAAAAATGTTGGTGAGTTATAGGTTTAACCTATATATATCAAATCGTAACAATAGACCACAAGATTTCATATTTCAATACACATCCCATACATAGAGATAAACATCATTCATATGGTGAACACCTGGTAACTAACATTAACAAGATGCATATATAAGAATATCCCCATCATTCCGGGACACCCTTCGGATATGATATAAATTTCGAAGTACTAAAGCATCCGGTACTTTGGATGGGGTTTGTTAGGCCCAATAGATCTATCTTTAGGATTCGCGTCAATTAGGGTGTCTGTTCCCTAATTCTTAGATTACCAGACTTAATAAAAAGGGGCATATTCGATTTCGATAATTCAACCATAGAATGTAGTTTCACGTACTTGTGTCTATTTTGTAAATCATTTATAAAACCTGCATGTATTCTCATCCCAAAAATATTAGATTTTAAAAGTGGGACTATAACTCACTTTCACAGATTTTTACTTCGTCGGGAAGTAAGACTTGGTCACTGGTTGATTCACGAACCTATAACAATATATACATATATATCAAAGTATGTTCAAAATATATTTACAACACTTTTAATATATTTTGATGTTTTAAGTTTATTAAGTCAGCTGTCCTCGTTAGTAACCTACAACTAGTTGTCCACAGTTAGATGTACAGAAATAAATCGATAAATATTATCTTGAATCAATCCACAACCCAGTGTATACGTATCTCAGTATTGATCCCAACTCAAACTATATATATTTTGGAATCAACCTCAACCCTGTATAGCTAACTCCAACATTCACATATAGAGTGTCTATGGTTGTTCCGAAATATATATAGATGTGTCGACATGATAGGTCGAAACATTGTATACGTGTCTATGGTATCTCAAGATTACATAATATACAATACAAGTTGATTAAGTTATGGTTGGAATAGATTTGTTACCAATTTTCACGTAGCTAAAATGAGAAAAATTATCCAATCTTGTTTTACCCATAACTTCTTCATTTTAAATCCGCTTTGAGTGAATCAAATTGCTATGGTTTCATATTGAACTATATTTTATGAATCTAAATAGAAAAAGTATAGGTTTATAGTCGAAAAAATAAGTTACAAGTCATTTTTGTAAAGGTAGTCATTTCAGTCGAAAGAACGACGTCTAGATGACCATTTTAGAAAACATACTTCCACTTTGAGTTTAACCATAATTTTTGGATATAGTTTCATGTTCATAATAAAAATCATTTTCCCAGAATAACAACTTTTAAATCAAAGTTTATCATAGTTTTTAATTAACTAACCCAAAACAACCCGCGGTGTTACTACGACGGCGTAAATCCGATTTTACGGTGTTTTTCGTGTTTCCAGGTTTTAAATCATTAAGTTAGGATATCATATAGATATATAACATGTGTTTAGTTGATTTTAAAAGTCAAGTTAGAAGGATTAACTTTTATTTGCGAACAAGTTTAGAATTAACTAAACTATGTTCTAGTGATTACAAGTTTAAACCTTCGAATAAGATAGTTTTATATGTATGAATCGAATGATGTTATGAACATTATTACTACCTCAAGTTCCTTGGATAAACCTACTGGAAATGAGAAAAATAGATCTAGCTTCAAAGGATCCTTGGATGGCTTGAAAGTTCTTGAAGCAGAATCATGACACGAAAACAATTTCAAGTAAGATTTCCACTCGAAATAAGATTGTTATAGTTATAGAAATTGAATTAAAGTTTGAATATGATTATTACCTTGTATTAGAAAGATAACCTACTGTAATTAACAAAGGTTTCTTGATCTTGGATGATTACTTGGAATGGATTTAGAAAACTTGGAAGTAAACTTGCAATCTTGGAAGTATTCTTGATTTTATGAAACTAGAACTTTTGGAATTTATGAAGAACACTTAGAACTTGAAGATAGAACTTGAGAGAGATCAATTAGATGAAGAAAATTGAAGAATGAAAGTATTTGTAGGTGTTTTTGGTCGTTGGTGTATGGATTAGATATAAAGGATATGTAATTTTGTTTTCATGTAAATAAGTCATGAATGATTACTCATATTTTTGTAATTTTATGAGATATTTCATGCTAGTTACCAAATGATGGTTCCCACATGTGTTAGGTGACTCACATGGGCTGCTAAGAGCTAATCATTGGAGTGTATATACCAATAGTACATACATCTAAAAGCTGTGTATTGTACGAGTACAAATACGGGTGCATACGAGTAGAATTGTTGATGAAACTGAACGAGGATGTAATTGTAAGCATTTTTGTTAAGTAGAAGTATTTTGATAAGTATATTGAAGTCTTTCAAAAGTGTATAAATACATATTAAAACACTACATGTATATACATTTTAACTGAGTCGTTAAGTCATCGTTAGTCGTTACATGTAAGTGTTGTTTTGAAACCTTTAGGTTAACGATCTTGTTAAATGTTGTTAACCCAATGTTTATAATATCAAATGAGATTTTAAATTATTATATTATCATGATATTATCATGTATGAATATCTCTTAATATGATATATATATATATACATTAAATGTCTTTACAACGATAATCGTTACATATATGTCTCGTTTAAAAATCATTAAGTTAGTAGTCTTGTTTTTACATATGTAGTTCATTGTTAATATACTTAATGATATGTTTACTTATCATAGTATCATGTTAACTATATATATATCCATATATATGTCATCATATAGTTTTTACAAGTTTTAACGTTCGTGAATCACCGGTCAACTTGGGTGGTCAATTGTCTATATGAAACATATTTCAATTAATCAAGTCTTAACAAGTTTGATTGATTAACATGTTGGAAACATTTAATCATGTAAATATCAATCTCAATTAATATATATAAACATGGAAAAGTTCGGGTCACTACATGAGTGGTATCTTGAACACCGCGACAATTCCACTCGTTACGTAGAATGTGGTGTCTTGAACACCGCGACAATTCCACATTCCATGCTACACAAATAAATACATTATATACGTAAACGCATAATTATTCCACTCACCTCGAGATGCCTGCACAAGTCATATATGTAATCGCCTCCAAATGCAACCGAGCAAGCTTTTACCTATAATACGCATATAGATATACACACAATCAACATACATTCTCTACAAGAGAATTCGATGCCCAACACCCTTAACCAAAGGTTTATACCTACCTTCATAAACCACCCATTTAGACAACTAAAGGGAACTTCACCAATTACCACTACGGGTGGTAATTCCGACCCATTCAAACAAGTACAATTTAACCTCGTTTATACTTGATGCCATTTAAACCAACCTAGGTCTTAACATTAAATTACTACTTAGGTAGTAATCATACCAAATGCCATTTAATACTTAACAAAAGTGCTTATCATTCAGTTAAACCAAAATTAGTGTCATAACCAAATTCGACCCAATTCAATTCACCCATTTTGACATAAGTCCCGAAAACATCCTTAATCACTAACGGCTAGTGATTAACTTTCCAAAACACCATTTAACGCATGAACCAAGAATTTACATACTTGATTCTTCAAATCTTGACTCAAAACTTAGTTTGACACCAAATCAAGGTTAACACCCATTTTGTCATACAAACATGTTCTTATGAACATCTAAACACTAACACACTTACAAGCTAGTGATTTAACAACCAAACCATGAATAAATTCATCCTCAAACCCTAAATCCACATTAATCGGGTTTACTTACACAACACATATAGCAAAACCTCCAAATTCATGAGAAATGGGGTTTAGAACCCTAACAAGCTCAACCCCTAAACATGAACAAGAGTCTTAACAATTAAATTCGGAGTTAGAGCTTACCAACACTACCAAAACATAGCCAAGAATGAGATGAACAACTTTAACACTCGAGCTTTTGACCGATTCAAGCTTCTTCTTCTCCAAAACCCAAAATCTCTCTCTAAAACTCTCTCTTTCTCTCTTTAAGAATGGATGAGAGTGTTTAGTGGATGTGAAAATGATCCAAAACTAGATCCAATTCTGGTGTTAAGGCTACAGATCCGACCCCAAGTAAAAAGACACAATTGCCCTTCATTTAACTCTAATTAACAGAAAACAGAAAACTGTCGCCAGGTGTAGTGCGCGGCGCGCACCCCTATCCATGCGCGGAGCGCACGATGGTCCAAATTGTCTGTCAGCTTTTAAATTTCCTCCACGCTTCACACACTTAATGTGCATCATTTTTACTCTATGTACAAGAATTATTTGGGTCTTAGATTTACACTTTAGACACAAGTACTCAAACTACTATGTTATGTCATGTTTCTACATACTAAATCTCTATCATAATATCGTCAATTGCTAGGTATATGAGAAAGCTTAATTATTGTGAGTATGTCTATTGAGAGTAACGTCTCTGTCCATTTGATCGTTGGACTTTGGATACATAATAATGATTAAACGACACGAATAAAAAAAGTGTCATCGGGTAAACTTGTTTAGTCTCGATATTATATAACTGAGCATACTTTTTAAATTGAACTTTTTATATCAATTTGCTTTAAACTAAATCTTATTGTCTAAAAACTTTGATTATTACTTATAAACCTATGAACTTCACTCAACCTTTGTGTTGACACTTTTAAGCATGATTTTTCTCAGGTGACTACTAGCTTATGTGCTACCTTGATGATTGATTTGCTGCCTACATGGAGTCCATCATTTATCATTTTATCTTTATTTAAACATTTTCATTCATGATGTAAAACAATATTTATTTTCCGCTGCAAGTCAATTAATGTTTTTATAAAACGTCTCATTTAGAGACGTTCTCATTTTATACTTGTGTTAGGATATTGGTTAGTCACATTTACCCCAGGTCACATTTGGGTAAATTGACAGTGACTATCAATCTTAGATCCGCGACTGCTCAAGACTCCCATGACCATCTGTTTTTCGTTAGGTTAGAAGGCATGCTTGTAGTTAGGAATGTCAATGATCACCCGATCCAGCGGATATCCATCGGAACCACCCGATTCGTGATGGATAATCTAAATGGATATGAATACGGATATGGATGAACTTAAATGGATATGGATACAAATGAAAAATTTCATCCATGGATATATCTATTATCACCCGAAATACATATATAGATACATAAATATAGTTATATGCAAACACATTTACTATTACAAATGCATTTACTATTGCACATACATTTTGTTTGCAACTATAAAATGAATTAACTATGATATATTACAACAAAAAATATATATTTAATAAAATATACATACAAATTACACATTTAATTTATCATTGTCTATGCTTAATAGTAAATTTAATAAATTATGTTATATCTTTAACAAAAAAAAATAACACATTCTTGAATATCCAATGGATATCCATTAACATGCTTAATCCATTGGATATGGATATGGATGGATGAACTAAAATTAAATGGATATAGATATGGATATGGATGGAAAACAAAACTAAAAGGATATGAATATGGATATGGATATGGCATCACCTCATCCATATCTGATCCATTGTATTTCCTACTTGTAGCTCATGAGCCTCATTGTACCACTCTTTTATTATTTTTCATAATGTTTATCGTGGTAAATTCATTACAAAAAAATATTAATATTAATATGGTAAATTAATTAAAAGTAAGTAAAGAGTAATATGGTCAGTTCATTAATTTTGGTGTGTATGAAATAAAAACTACTAGTGTAGGAGGTAGGGGTGAGAAATAATCGAATTATCCAAACTGTAATCGCATTGACCATTAAAACCAAACTGAATATCGAACACATAATCGCGCGTTTGGTTAATATTTCTGGATTAACTGCAATTTTTGAGGCGGTTATGAAAATAAAAAATATATACCCCACTTTATAATAAATACCTATATATTTAAAGTACGTGTATTTTTTTAAATAACCGTGACATTGTTATCGAATAATAGTCGACCAGTAAAATTATTAAAATAATAATACTTCTTTCGTCCCAAATTAATTGTTCAGTATTTTATTTTTCCGGCTGTCCTAAATTAGTTGTCACTTCCAAAAAAGTAAAGTAATTTTAATGAAAATTTACAATGTTGTCCCTAATGAATTAATTAAATTACAAAAGTTAGAGGCTTTTTTAATTAATTGATTAAGGGTAAAACTGTAAAGTTAAAAAAATAGAAAAAATACAGAATGATAATGACATTTTTTAAACTGTGTATTTTTTGTCTAATGAAAGTTAATCTGAGACGGAAAAATTAAAATTAAATATTGAGAAGTCCGGCCAAAATTGAGAAGTCCCGCCTAAAATTGAGAAATCCGGCCACCATGTCGATACATAATGATCACTCCAACACAGCCAATAT
The DNA here is from genome assembly GCF_046630445.1 of Rutidosis leptorrhynchoides. NCBI lineage: Eukaryota > Viridiplantae > Streptophyta > Magnoliopsida > Asterales > Asteraceae > Rutidosis > Rutidosis leptorrhynchoides. The sequence goes on from NC_092343.1 coordinate 111,134,520, forward strand.
TTCCACCACTATGTATTTGACCAATTTCCCCCATACGTTTGGTAACACTGAATTACGCGATTTATGCAAGGATTATGGAATGATATTGAATGTTTATATCGCTCGAAAACTCTCTAAGCAAGGGTATAGGTTCGCTTTTGTTCGGTTCCTAAACGTCGATTCGGTAAGATCTCTCTCTCTCTCTCTTAAGCTTTCATCTTTATGGATGGGAAACTTTCATTTATTTGCCACACAAGCTAGGTTTGGAAGGGATGAACTCCCTAAATGTGCGGTAAATCAACATAATCCTCCTATTGTGCCCTTTGTTCACCCATCTAGGGCTCAGAATCTGCAAGAATTCCCTTCTTTGCAGAAATCTTTTGCGACGACAGTACTTTCTAAACCAAAACCTGACCTTAGCCCTGTAACAGACTGAAACTGGGGTTAAAAGTAAGATTACTCAATTACCCTTAGGTTTATATTTGTGTTTAAAATATGCATTTATTTTAATAATACAACACAACACAACAACAACAAAATCCAATACCACATAAGTGGTGTATGGGGGAGGTGAGATGTAGACAGTCCTTCCCCTATCCGAGAATAAAAACAAGTCATTTCTTCACCCAGAGTGAAAACACTCTCAAAAGTAAAGAAAGTCATCCCTCTCTCTATTCGACGGATAGAGAGATTGCTTCCGAGTGGACCTCTGGCCAATAAGTAGAAAATAAAATTTTAAAAAATAAAATAAAATTAAGATGCCATGAAAATGGTAAAATCAAATTTCCATAGGTTTTAAATCCTGCCTGAAATTTAATTTAGGCTCTAAGAGTCAGTCAAGTCGCCAATAAATCGACGCTTGCTGTCGACTCAATAACTATAGCCGTATTTATTTTAATAATATGTTTATTATTAATTAAATATGTGGTTAAGACCAGTTTGTGACAAGGGTCACATAAATGGTTCATTTGTTAAATTTGGACTCCGTTAGGGTTGCCAAATTAAGTACCAAAGATATTAGATAACTGTTAAATACCCGTGTGTTGTGGGGTATGGGTTTTAATAACTCATTTAGAGTGTAGTCTGCTTCTTTCTTCTCATTTCTAGAAATATCTCAAAATAAAACCCGTACATGTTCATCTCCTTCACAAAACCCTAATCAAATCCAAGTAAGAAATTGTATCAAGAGGCTTTAGGAACTTAATCATATCATCCTTGTAAGCATTTATCCAGGTTAGCATGTTTGAATTCGTGCTCTAATTCTTAAGAATTGGGTTTGGGTGTAAAATGGGTTTTTGATGAAATTAAGCTTGAATCTTGATGATTATGTGTTTGTAAGTGTCAATTGTTGCTAGTAATAGTTGCTATATAGTTTATATGATGTTTTTCAAGTAGTTTTGGTGTTAGAACTTGCAAAAATCAAGATTTGGAGTCAAAAATGCGAAAAACAACGAGTTGTAGCTGTTCATCAGCTCTCATGCATTTGAGGGCTCAACCACGCGGTTGAGCACGCATTTAAGGGCTCAACCATGTGGTTTGGGGCTCAACCGCACGTCTGAGGTCTCAGCCACGTAGTTGAGCACTGGTCAGCGTTTGGTAAAATTGAAAAGGGCGTAACTTTTAAACTGTAACTCCGTTTTCGATGAATAAACTATCGTTGGAATCATCTTGAGGTGTACTTTCCAATGATAAGGTTTTAAGAAGCTGGAACAAATGTTATCTGGGTCAGTAAAAGAGTTTTTAGTGCGTATGTCTTGCATAGCATTCATTTATATGTCACTATTGATGGAGATTGTGATATAGACTTATCAATTAATGATAATATGATTGTATGATATGGTTTAGAACTTGATATTATGTGTAACGACCCTAGATTTTCCAACGTTATTTATTAATGATTATTATTATTAATACTTATGATTAAACGAATGTATGTTATTACATTTACTTGTTGCCATGATTAACCGTACTTGACTTTTGAATGCCCGAAATGTCTTTGTGACACACGTACATTACACGAATAATATTTTGGGATATTATTTACATTCATGATTAAATTTTATTATTCATTTTTAATTAATTATGACTACTAATTAATTACTTGGGTTTTAATTGGATTTACTTGTTAGGCACTTAAACTTGGGCCTTTATTAGTGTTAATGGACATAAGAGCCCACCCTACCTCACCTTAATGGACTTATTAGCCCATTTTAATTATGCAAGTATCACTTAGACTTAATTTGATTAACTAACTAGTAAGGAATCTAATTACATGTTAATTGCACATCTTTCCCATAAGAACCCCCATAATTACCAAATTTGAGTCAAGGAAGCATGCATAACCTAGTGGGCATCTCCTTCCCCCATTGGTGATGGGAAGCTCACGGCCATATGGCCTTGGGGAGTGGGGTTTGGCTTTCAAAATTTTGACTACCTTAATACTAGCACTACTCTTTCATTTTACACACACAAACTACTTGCAAGTTCTCTCATCTTTTCCTCTCACTTTCTCTCTAATATTGTAAGTAACAAGAACAACTTCTTCTTCTCTTCTTCTTCCTCTAAAAACCGTGACCAAGCACCCCTTTTTCATCATCATTCCTTGCTTGTTTGATTACTTGTTCTTGTTATAGTTTATTTACTTGTTATTTTAGTTATTACTTACTAGTAATTAAGAATCAAACTCTTTAGTTTATTCTTCATTTTATCTTGTATTTACAAGAACATGCAAGAACAAAACTCTCTAGTTTATGTTCTACATATTATATGTTACAAGAAAGAAAGTCCATGTGTTGTAAGTCATACTTGTGTTCATGAAGTAAACTTAAAAGTTTACTTTCTAAAGATCAAGACTTAGGCTTGAATCTTTAAAAGTATGAAACCCATGAACTTACTACTTGTGTAATTAGTTTATTTCCTCATTTGTTCATCTTTTAAAAATCGTGATTTTGGTTGTAGAGGGTCAAGTGTTACAAGTTAGCTTTGATCTCATTTTTCTTGAACTAAAGATTAACTTTAAAAAGTTCAAGAACATAGAATTAACTTAATAACTTTAGATCAAGACTTTTGGGTCTTGGATCTTCAAGATCAAACTAAGAACTATGTTCTACAACTTAAGATCTTGATTAGTTAGTTTACCTTCAAGTTTGCAGTTCAATATTACTTTTACATTTCATGTATGTGTTAAAGCTAAGACTTTGATGTAACCTTGGTTCATCAAAACACTTGCAACACTTAAGTGAGTTGTGCTTCATGTCTTAGACTTACACTCGGGTTATGATGGTCAAACCTTGGTGAAAATGATGCAAACACATCAACGAGTTGTACATTTGATGAAATGTCCCGTTCTTATTGATTAAAAACGTTCCATATTAATTGATTTCGTTGCGAGGTTTTGACCTCTATATGAGACGTTTTTCAAAGACTGCATTCATTTTTAAAACAAACCATAACCTTTATTTCATAGATAAAGGTTTTAAAAAGCTTTACGTAGATTATCAAATAATGATAATCTAAAATATCCTGTTTACACACGACCATTACATAATGGTTTATAATACAAATATTTTACAACAAAATAAGTTTCTTGAATGCAGTTTTTACACAATATCATACAAGCATGGACTCAAAATCTCGTCCTTATTCAAGTATGCGACAGCGGAAGCTCTTAATAATCACCTGAGAATAAACATGCTTAAAACGTCAACAAAAATGTTGGTGAGTTATAGGTTTAACCTATATATATCAAATCATAATAATAGACCACAAGATTTCATATTTCAATACACATCCCATACATAGAGATAAAAATCATTCATATGGTGAACACCTGGTAACCAACATTAACAAGATGCATATATAAGAATATCCCCATCATTCCGGGACACCCTTCGGATATGATATAAATTTCGAAGTACTAAAGCATCCGGTACTTTGGATGGGGTTTGTTAGGCCCAATAGATCTATCTTTAGGATTCGCGTCAATTAGGGTGTTTGTTCCCTAATTCTTAGATTACCAGACTTAATAAAAAATGGCATATTCGATTTCGATAATTCAACCATAGAATGTAGTTTCACGTACTTGTGTCTATTTTGTAAATCATTTATAAAACTTGCATGTATTCTCATCCCAAAAATATTAGATTTTAAAAGTGGGACTATAACTCACTTTCACAGATTTTTACTTCGTCGGGAAGTAAGACTTGGCCACTGGTTGATTCACGAACCTATAACAATATATACATATATATCAAAGTATGTTCAAAATATATTTACAACACTTTTAATATATTTTGATGTTTTAAGTTTATTAAGTCAGCTGTCCTCGTTAGTAACCTACAACTAGTTGTCCACAGTTAGATGTACAGAAATAAATCGATAAATATTATCTTAAATCAATCCACGACCCAGTGTATACGTATCTCAGTATTGAACACAACTCAAACTATATATATTTTGGAATCAACCTCAACCCTGTATAGCTAACTCCAACATTCACATATAGAGTGTCTATGGTTATTCCGAAATATATATAGATGTGTCGACATGATAGGTCGAAACATTGTATACGTGTCTATGGTATCTCAAGATTACATAATATACAATACAAGTTGATTAAGTTATGGTTGGAATAGATTTGTTACCAATTTTCACGTAGCTAAAATGAGAAAAATTATCCAATCTTGTTTTACCCATAACTTCTTCATTTTAAATCCGTTTTTAGTGAATCAAATTGCTATGGTTTCATATTGAACTCTATTTTATGAATATAAACAGAAAAAGTATAGGTTTCTAGTCAGAAAAATAAGTTACAAGTTGTTTTTGTAAAGGTAGTCATTTTAGTCGAAAGAACGACGTCTAGATGACCATTTTAGAAAACATACTTCCACTTTGAGTTTCACCATAATTTTTGGATATAGTTTCATGTTCATAATAAAAATCATTTTCTCAGAATAACAACTTTTAAATCAAAGTTTATCATAGTTTTTAATTAACTAACCCAAAACAGCCCGCGGTGTTACTACGACGGCGTAAATCCGGTTTTACGGTGTTTTTCGTGTTTCCAGGTTTTAAATCATTAAGTTAGCATATCATATAGATATAGAACATGCGTTTAGTTAATTTTAAAAGTCAATTAAAAGGATTAACTTTTGTTTGCGAACAAGTTTAGAATTAACTAAACTATGTTCTAGTGATTACGAGTTTAAACCTTCGAATAAGATAATTTTATATATATGAATCGAATGATGTTATGAACATCATTACTACCTCAAGTTTAGTAGGTAGACCTACTGGAAGTGACAAGAAATGATCTAGCTTCAAAGGATCTTGGATGGCTTGAAAGTTCTTGAAGTAGGATCATGACACAAAAACAAGTTCAAGTAAGATTTTTACTCGAATTAAGATAGTTTATAGTTATAGAAATTGAATCAAAGTTTGAATATGAATATTACCTTGAATAAGAAAGATAACCTACTGTATATAACAAAGGTTTCTTGATCTTAGATGATTACTTGGAATGGATTAGAAAGCTTGGAAGTAAATTAGTAAACTTGAAGGGATTTTTGAAGTGTTCTTGAAGTGTTCTTCCTATGATGATTATAGCTTGATTCTTGAAGTGATTTTTGATGTAGATTATAATTAACTAATGGAAAAATACGTTCATAATAGTGTGTGTGTGTTGAGAGAGAATTAGAAAGAGAATTGGAAATGAAATGGAGTGAATGATGAGTGGTAATTGGTGAGTGGGGTTAAAAGGAGTTCTAGTTAGTTGACTAGCTCATGGTAGAAGTTAAAATTGATTAGTCATACATGACATAATCAAGAGTGGAATCCCATGCTAGTTTCTATTGGTATATACCCATAGTAAGTATATTTTGAAGCTGTGTATAATACGGGTAAGAATACGACTAGAATTCTTGATGAAAGAAAAGAATGGGAAAGTAACTGTAACCATTTTCGTTAAGTATGAGTGTTTTGATATATGTATTGAAGTCTTCCAAAAGTATTTTAATACATCTAAATACACTACATGTATATACATTTTAACTGAGTCGTTAAGTCATCGTTAGTCGTTACATGTAAGTGTTGTTTTGAAACCTTTAAGTTAACGATCTCAATTAATGTTGTTAACCCATTATTTATTATATCTAATGAGATGTTAAATTATTATATTATCATGATATTATGATATATTAATATATCTTAATATGATATATATACATTTAAATGTGGTTACAACGATAATCGTTACATATATGTCTCGTTTCGAAATCCTTAAGTTAGTAGTCTTATTTATATGTATATAACTCATTGTTAATATACTTATGGAGATACTTACTTATCATAATATCATGTTAACCATATGTATATTCATATATATATCGTCATGTTGTTTTTACAAGTTTTAACGTTCGTGAATCGCCAGTCAACTTGGGTGGTCAATTGTCTATATGAAACATATTTCAATTAATCAAGTCTTAACAAGTTTGATTGGTTAACAAGTTGGAAACATTTAGTCATGTAAATATCAATCTCAATTAATATATATAAACATGGAAAAGTTCGGGTCACTACAGTACCTACCCGTTAAATAAATTTCGTCCCGAAATTTTAAGCTGTTGAAGGTGTTGACGAATCTTCTGGAAATAGATGCGGGTATTTCTTCTTCATCTGATCTTCACGCTCCCAGGTGAACTCAGGTCCTCTATGAGCATTCCATCGAACCTTAACAATTGGTATCTTGTTTTGCTTAAGTCTTTTAACCTCACGATCCATTATTTCGACGGGTTCTTCGATGAATTGAAGTTTTTCGTTGATTTGGATTTCATCTAACGGAATAGTGAGATCTTCTTTAGCAAAACATTTCTTCAAATTCGAGACGTAGAAAGTGTTATGTACAGCCGCGAGTTGTTGAGGTAACTCAAGTCGGTAAGCTACTGGTCCGACACGATCAATAATCTTGAATGGTCCAATATACCTTGGATTTAATTTCCCTCGTTTACCAAATCGAACAACGCCTTTCCAAGGTGCAACTTTAAGCATGACCATCTCTCCAATTTCAAATTCTATATCTTTTCTCTTAATGTCAGCGTAGCTCTTTTGTCGACTTTGGGCGGTTTTCAACCGTGGTTGAATTTGGATGATCTTCTCAGTAGTTTCTTGTATAATCTCCGGACCTGTAATCTGTCTATCCCCCACTTCACTCTAACAAATCGGAGACCTGCACTTTCTACCATAAAGTGCTTCAAACGGCGCCATCTCAATGCTTGAATGGTAGCTGTTGTTGTAGGAAAATTCTGCTAACGGTAGATGTCGATCCCAACTGTTTCCGAAATCAATAACACATGCTCGTAGCATGTCTTCAAGCGTTTGTATCGTCCTTTCGCTCTGCCCATCAGTTTGTGGATGATAGGCAGTACTCATGTCTAGACGAGTTCCTAATGCTTGCTGTAATGTCTGCCAGAATCTTGAAATAAATCTGCCATCCCTATCAGAGATAATAGAGATTGGTATTCCATGTCTGGAGACGACTTCCTTCAAATACAGTCGTGCTAACTTCTCCATCTTGTCATCTTCTATTATTGGTAGGAAGTATGCGGATTTGGTGAGATGATCAACTATTACCCAAATAGTATCAAAACCACTTGCAGTCCTTTGCAATTTATTGATGAAATCCATGGTAATGTTTTCCCATTTCCATTCCAGAATTTTGGGTTGTTGAAGTAGACCTGATGGTTTCTGATGCTCAGCTTTGACCTTAGAACACGTCAAACATTCTCCTACGTATTTAGCAACATCGGCTTTCATACCCGGCCACCAAAAATGATTCTTGAGATCCTTATACATCTTCCCCGTTCCAGGATGTATTGAGTATCTGGTTTTATGAGCTTCTCTAAGTACCATTTCTCTCATATCTCCAAATTTTGGTACCCAAATCCTTTCAGCTCTATACCGGGTTCTGTCTTCCCGAATATTAAGATGCTTCTCCGATCCTTTGGGTATTTCATCCTTTAAATTTCCCTCTTTTAAAACTCCTTGTTGTGCCTCCTTTATTTGAGTAGTAATATTATTATGAATCATTATATTCATAGATTTTACTCGAATGGGTTCTCTATCCTTCCTGCTCAAGGCATCGGCTACCACATTTGCCTTCCCCAGGTGGTAACGAATCTCAAAGTCGTAATCATTCAATAATTCAATCCACCTACGCTGCCTCATATTCAGTTGTTTCTGATTAAATATGTGTTGAAGACTTTTGTGGTCGGTATATATAATACTTTTGACCCCATATAAGTAGTGCCTCCAAGTCTTTAATGCAAAAACAACCGCGCCTAATTCCAAATCATGCGTCGTATAATTTTGTTCGTGAATCTTCAATTGTCTAGATGCATAAGCAATCACCTTCGTTCGTTGCATTAATACACAACCGAGACCTTGCTTTGATGCATCACAATAAATCACAAAATCATCATTCCCTTCAGGCAATGACAATATAGGTGTCGTAGTTAGCTTTTTCTTCAATAACTGAAACGCTTTCTCTTGTTCATCATTCCATTCAAATTTCTTCCCTTTATGCGTTAATGCAGTCAAGGGTTTTGCTATTCTGGAAAAGTCTTGGATGAACCTTCTGTAGTAACCAGCTAGTCCTAAAAACTGGCGTATGTGTTTCGGAGTTTTCGGGGTTTCCCACTTTTCAACAGTTTCTATCTTTGCTGGATCCACCTTAATACCTTCTTTGTTCACTATGTGACCGAGGAATTGAACTTCTTCCAACCAAAATGCACACTTTGAAAACTTAGAGTACAATTCTTCCTTCCTCAATACTTCTAACACCTTTCTCAAATGTTCACCGTGTTCTTGGTCATTCTTGGAGTAAATAAGTATGTCATCAATGAAAACAATGACAAACTTGTCAAGGTATGGTCCACACACTCGGTTCATAAGGTCCATGAACACAGCTGGTGCATTAGTTAAACCAAACGGCATGACCATAAACTCGTAATGACCGTAACGTGTTCTGAAAGCAGTCTTTGGAATATCATCTTCTTTCACCCGCATTTGATGATACCCGGAACGTAAGTCAATCTTTGAATAAACAGACGAGCCTTGTAGTTGATCAAATAAGTCATCGATTCTCGGTAGTGGGTAGCGGTTCTTGATGGTAAGTTTGTTCAACTCTCGGTAGTCGATACACAACCTGAATGTACCATCTTTCTTCTTGACAAACAAAACAGGAGCTCCCCACGGTGATGTGCTTGGTCAAATGAAACCACGCTCTAAAAGTTCTTGTAATTGGCTTTGCAGTTCTTTCATATCGCTGGGTACGAGTCTGTAAGGAGCACGAGCTATTGGTGCAGCTCCTGGTACAAGATCTATTTGAAATTCAACGGATCGATGTGGGGGTAATCCCGGTAATTCTTTCGGAAATACATCGGGAAATTCTTTTGCAATGGGAACATCATTGATGCTCTTTTCTTCAGTTTGTACTTTCTCGACGTGTGCTAGAACAACATAGCAACCTTTTCTTATTAGTTTTTGTGCCTTTCAAATTACTAATAAGATGTAGCTTCGTGTTGCCCTTTTCTCCGTACACCATTAAGGGTTTTCCTTTTTCTCGTATAATGCGAATTGCATTTTTGTAACAAACGATCTCTGCTTTCACTTCTTTTAACCAGTCCATACCGATTATCACATCAAAACTCCCTAACTCTACTGGTATCAAATCAATCTTAAATGTTTCGCTAACCAGTTTAATTTCTCGATTCCGACATATATTATCTGCTGAAATTAATTTACCATTTGCTAATTCGAGTAAAAATTTACTATCCAAAGGCGTCAATGGACAACTTAATTTAGCACAAAAATCTCTACTCATATAGCTTCTATCCGCACCCAAATCAAATAAAACGTAAGCAGATTTATTGTCAATAAGAAACGTACCCGTAACAAGCTCCGGGTCTTCTTGTGCCTCTGTCACATTAATATTGAAAACTCTTCCGCGGCCTTGTCCATTCGTGTTCTCCTGGTTCGGGCAATTTCTAATAATGTGGCCCGGTTTTCTACATTTATAACAAACTACATTGGCATAACTTGCTCCGACACTACTTGCTCCGCCATTACTCGTTCCGACACCATTTGTTCCTTTCGTTCTATTAACCCCTGGTCCGTAGACCTCACACTTCGCCGCGCTATGACCATTTCTTTTACACTTGTTGCAAAATTTGGTGCAGAACCCCGAGTGATATTTTTCACACCTTTGGCATAGCTGCTTCTGATTGTTGTTGTTTTTGCGGTTATTATTGTTGTTGGGATGATTATTGTAGTTGCTGTTGTTGTTGTTGTTGTTGTTGTTGTTGTTGTTGTTGGGCCGTTTGTTGTAGTTGCGATTGATGTTGCGATTGTTGGGATAATTGTTGCGATTATTGTTGTAATTGCTGTTGTTGTTGTATTGGTGATTCTTATCACCATTTTCCTCCCACTTTCTTTTGACTTGTTTCACATTGGCCTCTTCAGCAGTCTGTTCTTTAATTCTTTCTTCAATCTGGTTCACTAGTTTGTGAGCCATTCTACATGCCTGTTGTATGGAGGCGGGCTCGTGTGAACTTATATCTTCTTGGATTCTTTATGGTAATCCTTTCACAAACGCGTCGATCTTCTCTTCCTCATCTTCGAATGCTCCCGGACACAATAGGCACAATTCTGTGAATCGTCTTTCGTACGTGGTAATATCAAATCCTTGGGTTCGTAACCCTCTAAGTTCTGTCTTGAGCTTATTGACCTCGGTTCTGGGACGGTACTTCTCGTTCATCAAGTGCTTGAATGCTGACCACGGTAGTGCGTACGCATCGTCTTATCCCACTTGCTCTAGATAGGTATTCCACCATGTTAACGCAGAACCTGTGAAAGTATGCGTAGCGTACTTCACTTTGTCCTCTTCAGTACACTTACTTATGGCAAACACCAATTCGACGTTCTCGATCCACCGTTTCAGTCCGATCGGTCCTTCGGTTCCATCAATTTCCAAAGGTTTGCAGGCAGTGAATTCTTTGTAGGTGCATCCTACACGATTTCCAGTACTGCTAGATCCAAGGTTATTATTGGTATGTAGCGCAGCCTGTACTGCGGCTATGTTTGAAGCTAGAAAAGTACGGAATTCCTCTTCATTCATATTCACGGTGTGTCGAGTAGTCGGTGCCATTTCCTTCAAAATAGTCAAATGGAACAAGTTAATCATACAGAATATTAAGAGTAGTTAATAGTATTTCGTAGCATAATATGAACTCATTTATAAAAGCTTTTTCTTCATATTAGCGTTTTATAAGTTTAAATTCGGGTAGTACCTACCCGTTAAGTTCATACTTAGTAGCTAATATACAATTCAGCTACTACAATTCTATATGAAAAACTGATTATAATAATATTTCGCGTTCAAACTTTTACACAATATTTTACAAACTTACAATACCGCTTATTTTACATATAACATGAAATATAGCACACAATAAATTTGATACAAGATGGTTGTGAAGATAATTCTAGCTAGTACACAAGTCGTTCAGCAAAGGCAATAAAGACACGTAATTCATACGTCCAGAAACAAGTCATGCATTCTGGTTTTACTAGGATTACTTCCCATCCTTGGTCTTGTGGAACATAACCGTTATGGCCGTTGATAAGACAGCGTGTTGTAACATCGTCAAAGGGACGAGGGTTAGGTATTGTCCAACAGTCCCGTAACAATCTAAAAACCTCATTTCTTACCCCAATTACCGACTCCGTCACTTGTGGAAACTTTTTGTTTAATAGTTGTAGCCCGATGTTCTTGTTCTCACTTTGGTGAGAAGCGAACATTACTAATCCGTAAGCATAACATGCTTCTTTATGTTGCATGTTAGCCGCTTTTTCTAAATCACGAAGTCCAATATTCGGATATATTGAGTCAAAATAATTTCTTAACCCATTGCTAAAATAGCATTTGGGTTCCCCGCAATATATGCGTCAAAGTAAACACATCGTAACTTTTGGATTTCCAAATGTGATATCCCCCATCTTTCGAACGAAAGCCTTTTATAAACCAAGGCATTCTTGGAACGTTCTTCGAATGTCTTACAAACTGATCTCGCCTTAAATAGTTGTGCCGAAGAATTCTGACCAACTCTAGACAAGATTTCATCAATCATGTCTCCGGGTAGGTCTCTTAAAATATTGGGTTGTCTATCCATTTTGTGTTTTTATACTGTAAAATAGACAAGAGTTAGATACATAAAAAAAAATACTTATTAATACAAGCAATTTTTACATATATCATAAAGCATAAACACACTATATTACATATATTACACCACACGAATACAACTATCTTATTCCGACTCGCTTGTTTCTTCTTCTTCGGTTTTGGTTCGTTTTGCCAAGTTTCTAGGGATATATGATGTTCCCCTAATACGAGCCGTCGTTTTCCACATTGGTTTAGAAAAACCTGGTGGTTTAGAGGTTCCCGGGTCATTGTTACAACTTAAGGACTTCGGGGGTTGACGATACATATAAAGTTCATCGGGGTTGGAATTAGATTTCTCTATTTTTATGCCCTTTCCCTTATTATTTTCTTTTGCCTTTTTAAATTCAGTTGGGGTAATTTCTATAACATCATCGGAATTCTCGTCGGAATCCGATTCATCGCAAAATTAGTAATCCTCCCAATATTTTGCTTCCTTGGCGGAAACACCATTGACCATAATTAACCTTGGTCGGTTGGTTGAGGATTTTCTTTTACTTAACCGTTTTATTATTTCCCCCACCGGTTCTATTTCTTTATCCGGTTCCGATTCTTCTTCCGGTTCCGATTCTTCTTCCGGTTCCGACTCTTCTTCCGGTTCCCCTTCGGGAACTTGTGAATCAGTCCACGAATCATTCCAATTTACATTTGACTCTTCATTATTATTAGGTGAGTCAATGGGACTTTAAAAGTATGAAACCCATGAACTTACTACTTGTGTAATTAGTTTATTTCCTCATTTGTTCATCTTTTAAAAATCGTGATTTTGGTTGTAGAGGGTCAAGTGTTACAAGTTAACTTTGATCTCATTTTTCTTGAACTAAAGATTAACTTTAAAAAGTTCAAGAACATAGAATTAACTTAATAACTTTAGATCAAGACTTTTGGGTCTTGGATCTTCAAGATCAAACTAAGAACTATGTTCTACAACTTAAGATCTTGATTAGTTAGTTTACCTTCAAGTTTGCAGTTCAATATTACTTTTACATTTCATGTATGTGTTAAAGCTAAGACTTTGATGTAACCTTGGTTCATCAAAACACTTGCAACACTTAAGTGAGTTGTGCTTCATGTCTTAGACTTACACTCGGGTTATGATGGTCAAACCTTGGTGAAAATGATGCAAACACATCAACGAGTTGTACACTTGATGAAATGTCCCGTTCTTATTGATTAAAAACGTTCCATATTAATTGATTTCGTTGCGAGGTTTTGACCTCTATATGAGACGTTTTTCAAAGACTGCATTCATTTTTAAAACAAACCATAACCTTTATTTCATAGATAAAGGTTTTAAAAAGCTTTACGTAGATTATCAAATAATGATAATCTAAAATATCCTGTTTACACACGACCATTACATAATGGTTTATAATACAAATATTTTACAACAAAATAAGTTTCTTGAATGCAGTTTTTACACAATATCATACAAGCATGGACTCCAAATCTCGTCCTTATTTAAGTATGCGACAACGGAAGCTCTTAATAATCACCTGAGAATAAACATGCTTAAAACGTCAACAAAAATGTTGGTGAGTTATAGGTTTAACCTATATATATCAAATCATAATAATAGACCACAAGATTTCATATTTCAATACACATCCCATACATAGAGATAAAAATCATTCATATGGTGAACACCTGGTAACCGACATTAACAAGATGCATATATAAGAATATCCCCATCATTCCGGGACACCCTTCGGATATGATATAAATTTCGAAGTACTAAAGCATCCGGTACTTTGGATGGGGTTTGTTAGGCCCAATAGATCTATCTTTAGGATTCGCATCAATTAGGGTGTTTGTTCCCTAATTCTTAGATTACCAGACTTAATAAAAAGGGGCATATTCGATTTCGATAATTCAACCATAGAATGTAGTTTCACGTACTTGTGTCTATTTTGTAAATCATTTATAAAACTTGCATGTATTCTCATCCCAAAAATATTAGATTTTAAGTTTATTAAGTCAGCTGTCCTCGTTAGTAACCTACAACTAGTTGTCCACAGTTAGATGTACAGAAATAAATCGATAAATATTATCTTGAATCAATCCACGACCCAGTGTATACGTATCTCAGTATTGATCACAACTCAAACTATATATATTTTGGAATCAAGCTCAACCCTGTATAGCTAACTCCAACATTCACATATAGAGTGTCTATGGTTGTTCCGAAATATATATAGATGTGTCGACATGATAGGTCGAAACATTGTATACGTGTCTATGGTATCTCAAGATTACATAATATACAATACAAGTTGATTAAGTTATGGTTGGAATAGATTTGTTACCAATTTTCACGTAGCTAAAATGAGAAAAATTATCCAATCTTGTTTTACCCATAACTTCTTCATTTTAAATCCGTTTTTAGTGAATCAAATTGCTATGGTTTCATATTGAACTCTATTTTATGAATCTATACAGAAAAAGTATTGGTTTCTAGTCAGAAAAATAAGTTACAAGTCGTTTTTGTAAAGGTAGTCATTTCAGTCGAAAGAACGACGTCTAGATGACCATTTTAGAAAACATACTTCCACTTTGAGTTTCACCATAATTTTTGGATATAGTTTCATGTTCATAATAAAAATCATTTTCTCAGAATAACAACTTTTAAATCAAAGTTTATCATAGTTTTTAATTAACTAACCCAAAACAGCCCGCGGTGTTACTACGACGGCGTAAATCCGGTTTTACGGTGTTTTTCGTGTTTCCAGGTTTTAAATCATTAAGTTAGCATATCATATAGATATAGAACATGTGTTTAGTTAATTTTAAAAGTCAATTTAGAAGGATTAACTTTTATTTGCGAACAAGTTTAGAATTAACTAAACTATGTTCTAGTGATTACGAGTTTAAACCTTCGAATAAGATAGTTTTATATATATGAATCAAATGATGTTATGAACATCATTACTACCTCAAGTTTAGTAGGTAAACCTACTGGAAGTGACAAGAAATGATCTAGCTTCAAAGGATCTTGGATGGCTTGAAAGTTCTTGAAGTAGGATCATGACACAAAAACAAGTTCAAGTAAGATTTTTACTCGAATTAAGATAGTTTATAGTTATAGAAATTGAATCAAAGTTTGAATATGAATATTACCTTGAATAAGAAAGATAACCTACTGTATATAACAAAGGTTTCTTGATCTTAGATGATTACTTGGAATGGATTAGAAAGCTTGGAAGTAAATTAGTAAACTTGAAGGGATTTTTGAAGTGTTCTTGAAGTGTTCTTCCTATGATGATTATAGCTTGATTCTTGAAGTGATTTTAGATGAAGATGATGATTAACTACTGGAAAAATACGTTCATAATAGTGTGTGTGTGTGTTGAGAGAGAATTAGAAAGAGAATTGGAAATGAAATGGAGTGAACGATGAGTGGTAATTGGTGAGTGGTGAGTGGGATTAAAAGGAGTTCTAGTTAGTTGACTAGCTCATGGTAGAAGTTAAAATTGATTAGTCATACATGACATAATCAAGAGTGGAATCCCATGCTAGTTCCTATTGGTATATACCCATAGTAAGTACGTTTTGAAGCTGTGTATAATACGGGTAAGAATATGACTAGAATTCTTGATGAAAGAAAAGAATGGGAAAGTAACTGTAACCATTTTCGTTAAGTATGAGTGTTTTGATATATGTCTTGAAGTCTTCCAAAAGTATTTTAATACATCTAAATACACTACATGTATATACATTTTAACTGAGTCGTTAAGTCATCGTTAGTCGTTACATGTAAGTGTTGTTTTGAAACCTTTAAGTTGACGATCTCAATTAATGTTGTTAACCCATTATTTATTATATCTAATGAGATGTTAAATTATTATATTATCATGATATTATGATATATTAATATATCTTAATATGATATATATACATTTAAATGTCGTTACAACGATAATCGTTACATATATGTCTCGTTTCGAAATCCTTAAGTTAGTAGTCTTGTTTATATGTATATAACTCATTGTTAATATACTTATGGAGATACTTACTTATCATAATCTCATGTTAACCATATGTATATTCATATATATATCGTCATGTCATTTTTACAAGTTTTAACGTTCGTGAATCGCCAGTCAACTTGGGTGGTCAATTGTCTATATGAAACATATTTCAATTAATCAAGTCTTAACAAGTTTGATTGGTTAACACGTTGGAAACATTTAGTCATGTAAATATCAATCTCAATTAATATATATAAACATGGAAAAGTTCGGGTCACTACACTTGAAGCTATATGCATCAAGGATGAGAACCGTAATAAGCATCGAGTACCAAGAACCACCGGAACCTACTGACCTTACTGTTTTCTATATTCTGGGTATGATCTGCCCAACCTGGGCTACTGTAAACTTGATTTTCAGATAGCTCTATTTGAGTAGATAACTTTTCATGCAGGGCTCGTCTTAATCCAAGTTACTGTTTAGGATTTATGGCCCTCCGATCGTCACTATGTCCTTTTAACGTTGTGCAGAAAATTCTGACTTACTCGCACTTAAACCGTCGCCACGGTCAAACGAAGATGAGTTTGCTTCGGTAATTTTTACCACAACTAAAGGACTCATATACGGAGCCACGGCCACTGGTCTCACCTTATTTCAATAAGTGTATAGCCGTGGTGACTGACCGAAATCAGCCTTTGTTTTAAACTACTTTCATGAACGAAACTTACATTACACCTTTTGTTTGATGATGAATGATGATGACCTTTAAGACCTAATTTACTTACTTTTAAACCTATTGGGACGATTTACTGACTTAGTAATATTTGACTTAGGTTGAGGACCTTTTGGACAAACGTATTTGCTTACTTTCCGACTCGACTTTACCGCTACTTTATCATTGTGAGTTATAGCATCCCTTTTTACTGTCACTATTTGGGACTGAGAATACATGCGCATTTTATGTTTTACATACTAGGCACGAGTACTTAAACTTATATATGTGTGGGTTATACAACGGCATAAACATTCCCTTTAGCTCGGTAACGTTTAATAATTGGTTTTTGAATCGTGAACGCGAATCTTAGATATGGATCCATAGGGTTTGACATCCTCACTCGGGCTAGTCGCGCTAGCATTTAACGAGTGTTTAATACTTCGTAATACATACGCACTTGCCAAGTGTACATTCAGGGGGTATAAACGTTAAGTTAGTTACCAAGTGCCCACGGTTAAGCATATACTTTATCATACTGTTTTGAAACGCTCTTTGTAGCACTGAAATCTCGTGGCCTACCTTACATTACTATTATACTTAAACTATAGCTCACCAACCTTTGTGTTGACATTTTAAGCATATTTTTCTCAGGTGCCTAAGGTTGCTTCCGCTGTGTTACTAGACTTGCTGTAGACACCCGCTGCTCTAGAGATGTCAACTGCATGAAACGCTTTATCTTGCATTCAAACTTAATACTTTTGAACTATTTTTTGTAACGACCTAAGGGTCACATACATTTATTCATGCTTGCTATTCGTAGAAGCATACTGTTGGTGTAAAACATATGATGTCGATTATGACGTCACCTTTTTATCGTGAATGCAACTTCTTTTGAAACAGCATATAGTACTTAACCTTGTAATGATCCTGTTATTGATGATTCGTACACGATGGTTTTGTACGGGGCATCTCATTATGACTTTGGGTGGTTTTAGGTTAAAAACCCATCATAACAGCTGTTGTTGCTGTCCTTCTCCACCCGCAAGAGTGAACCTTCACACGTACGGTTGAGGCAGTCAACCGCATGGTGAACCGCACGAGTGAGTGGTTACTTGAACTGCTATATTTTCTAGTTGGATCGTACGGTTGAGATGTAACTCGTACGAGTCATATGTCACTCGTGTGGTCAACCGTACGGATCTACTGTTGTCTAATTAGATATTTGGCCAAGGACCAAAAGTACGAGTGAGGTGTCAACCGCACAGTTGAGGTTTCTCAGATGTGCGGATGAGTGTCAATCGTACGGTTGACATGTCAGATTGGTTAAGTGTTCAAGTGCTTTTTTATTGATTCTATTGTCTTGTTGTTGGGATGATATCAAGACATGATTACTGACTTGATTATGTCTATTCTCAGGTGAAAAAGAGAAAGAGAAGACTCAGAAAGATTAGACATCTGAGAATCTTCAGTTGCTGGTAATTGGTGAGTGGGTCTATCTTCGGATAGAGTTTAAATAGCAAATCATGCTACTGTGGATTACTCTGATTACCTTATGTAGCGTAGAGATTTCCATGCTGGGTGGATATTTGCATGATATGTGATTTATATATGTTGTGTACGTGCACTGTGTTTGACACCAGCCATTCCTAGGACGGTTGGGGACTTTCAACCATTCCTAGGGCAGTTGAAGTCCGTGTGAGGTCAACCATTCCAAGGGAGGTTGAGTCCAAGTCCTACAGTCTGTTTAGCATAGCATAGAAGAACGCATGTGCTGCGTTTGGATAGTTATGTAGAGACTTGGTAGGATGGACTATCGGTAGATCCTAGCCCGATCAGCTAGGTTCGTGTGCCCGTACAACCCGCCGATCCTCATATTGTTCTTATTCATATGCTTGTTGGTTGTAAGAATGTTAGATGATTATTGTATGATGGATTGTTTAAGCTTAATCTGTAGATAGATTCCATTCACTTAGCGGTGCGCTAATCCCCCACATTCCTCCCCTTGCAGGTTTAGCTACTGCTACTGGGATTGGAACATGATGTAGAAGATATGTTTGACTTAGAACTCTGATGTGAACTTTTGTAACCGTGTTTGTAATAACATAACACCGTTTGTTAAAGTAAACGTAATTAAGTAGTTTTTGTACTAATGTAATTAAGGTTGTGGTTTTACTAAATAAGACTTCTGCTGTGTTGTTAAAAAAATGGTCAGTGTTACAAGTTGGTATCAGAGCATAGGTTTGACAGCAAGTACATGCGTGTATCTTGTTCTCAAACCTTGAGTGGAGTCAAACATGTATGTGGGTGGGGCTAAGTGAATGCAGGGATACGTGTACATTAGTTGTGTTGAGCTAACTCGTTATCCACTAAGCTTTTGTGTGAGTTGTTTTGTAGTAAAGGTATGGCTAACAGAGATGCAAACGCTACCAGCCCGACAAACCCCGAAACATACAGAGCACCAGACGAGGGTGTTGAGTCCAATGATAATGATCAACAGAGTTATATTCACGAGTTAGAAAGTAAACTAAAAGAAGCTCAATATAAAATTATTGAGCTTGAGCTAGTAAATCCTATGGGAAATGATGATACGCCACCTGGATTTCCGACAGTACAATCCCAAACAGTACCCAACATGAACCAGACTAAATTCCAATACCCAATGCAAAATCAACCACCTCAACAGTACTACATGCCACCACCAAATACTTTCCCTTTTCAAAATCCAATGTTAATGAACCCGTACCAAACGTAAATGTTCCAACAACCCTTTGTTCAACCCCATAAGAAATGTACTTACAAACAGTTCTTAGATTGCAAACCCCCAGAATATTCGAGAAGTTCTGACCCAACAAAAACTATGAATTGGTTGATGGAGGTTAAAGGGCTTTGGAAGCCTGTCAATGTGAACCGGAGTTGCAGGTTATGTATGCTAGTAGATTGTTAAAGGGTAGAGCTATGGTTTGGTGGAATGCATTAACGTCAAGTATTCCAAAGGAGAATATTAAGCAGATTACTTGGGAACAATTTCAATGGAAAGTTGGTGAACAGTATTGTTCCTCGTTTGATCTTAACTGATTGAAGACTGAGTTTTTAGAAAAGAGAATGACGCCTCAGATGTCAATTGATGAAGTGATTGGTCAGTTTATGGATACGTTGAGATTTGTCTCTCAGTGGGTACCAGATGAAGCATCAAGGATTCAACATTTTGTTAATGTGATCTTGCTAGAATACAGAATGTCAGTGAGAATGGCAATGAGCTTGTCTCAGGCCTTTGTTATAGCCAGAATGTTGGAAAGTGATTTGAAAGCTGCAAGAGGAATGATGACAGGGAATATGATGACTCCGAATGGTCAAACGGGTGGTCAATCTAGTGGCAAGTCAAAGAAATCATTTGGGTTTAGACAGAAAAGTAAGAGTCGACAGGGTGGTTCAGGGTCTGGATCGGGTAGAGGGAATTGGTGCCACACTTGTAAGTCTACACACAGTGGTCAATGCTCAGAGGCTACCAGAAGATGTCTGAGATGTGGTGTAGTAGGACATGAGTCTCAAAGATGTTCGTTTCCAGGAAATGTGTGTTGGAGTTGTCATCAACTAGGGCATCGTACTATAAGTTGTCCGTCCAAGAGTGTGTGTTTCGGGGTAGGGTCAGGTATGCGTTCAGCATCAGTTGGAGGGTCTACTGCCTCGAGTGGGCAGAAGAGGAAGAACCCTCCCTCAGCAGAGGCCAGAGCTTTTCAGATGTCAGTTGAGAAGGCTACTGAAACTGACGATGTTATTACCGGTATGTTTTTAATCAACTCAATACCTGCTCGTGTATTGTATGATTGTGGTGCGAATAAGTCTTTTATGTCATTAGACATTTGTACTAAGTTGAATTCACCTGCTACTGTGTTGCCTGAACCGGTTAGAGTAGAGGTAGGTGATGGAAAGATCACACCCGTCACAATGTTTGTGATTGGGTTAGTATTGATATTGAAGGAAAGTCTATTCCTATGACTTGTTTAGTGTTACCCATTCCTAGTTTTGATGTAGTGTTAGGAATGGATTAGCTGAGCCCACTTAGAGCTAGTATTAAGTGCGATAGGAAAATGATTTCCTTTCATTTAGCTGATGGAACCCGTGTTATAGCCCGATGGGAACGGGGTGGGTATAGTTTTCCGTTGATATCAATGATGAAACCCAAGAAATCCTTATCCAAGGGGTGTGAATCGTTCCTAGCTTATGTAGTAGATGGTAAGAAAGAAAAGAAAGCATTAGCCGATATTCCGGTAGTTTCAGAGTTTCCGGAAGTGTTTCCAGACGAGTTACCAGGGTTACCGCCGGTAAGAGAAGTAGAGTATAAGATTAAATTGGTGCCTGGAGCCACTCCAGTTGCCAAAGCCCCATATCGTTTATTGCCTTTAGAAATTCGTTAGATGATGTCACAAATTCGGGAGCTATTGGATCGTGGGTTTATTAGACCAAGTTCTTCTCCTTGGGGTGCACCAGTATTATTTGTTAAAAAGAAAGACAGTACCATGCGTATGTGTATAGATTATCGGGAGTTGAATAAGAGAACAGTAAAGAATAAGTGCCCGCTGCCTAGAATAGATGATTTATTCGATCAGTTGCAGGGTGCTTCATACTTCTCAAAGATAGATTTACGATCTGGGTATCATCAGGTTAGAGTTGCAGAATCTGATATCCCGAAGACAACGTTTAGAACTAGGTATGGTCATTATGAGTTCTTGGTCATGCTGTTTGGGTTAACAAACGCGCCAGCAGTCTTCATGGATTTGATGAATAGGGTGTGTCATCCGTTTCTAGATAAATTCGTGATTGTGTTTATAGACGACATATTAGTGTATTCAAAGACAGAGGCCGAACACGTTGAACATTTAAGATAGGTGTTGAATTTGTTGAAACAAGAACAGTTATTTGCAAAATTTTCTAAGTGTGAATTCTGGTTAAGAGAAGTGCAGTTTTTGTGTCATGTAATTTGTGCCGAGGGTATAAAAGTTGATCCATATAAGATTGATGCGGTTATGAATTGGAAATCGCCAAGGAATCCGATCGAAATTAATAGTTTTCTGGGATTAGCTGGTTATTACTGAAGGTTCATAAAAGATTTCTCGAAAATAGCGGGTCCATTGACTAAGTTGACTCGAAAAGACATAGCCTTTCGATGGGGTAATGATCAAGAAAAGGCTTTTCAGACTTTGAAACAGTTATTGTGTCAGGCTCTAGTGTTAGCATTACCAGAAGGTTTTGATGATTTCGTGGTCTATTGTGATGCGACTTTTGCCTAGTTGGGTTGTGTATTGATGCAGAGAGACAAAGTGATCGCGTATGCCTCCAGACAGTTGAAAGTTCATGAAAGAAATTATCATGTAAATGATTTAGAAATGGCTGCCGTAGTGTTTGCTCTGAAGCTATGGAGACATTATTTATATGGGACACATTGTGTAATATGTACAGATCACAAAAGTCTGCAATATATTTTCTCTCAGAAAGAATTGAATATGCGTCAAAGACGGTGGCAAGAGCTGATTAAAGACTACGATTATGAAATCAAGGTCCATCCGGGTAAATCAAATGTCATAGCAGATGCACTAAGTCGTAAAAAGTCTGATGAGAATGTGAAATTTCTGCTTTTGAGTATAACTTCAGATTTGATCGATCAATTACGAATTGTTCAAGAATGTGCTTTGGAGGATGAACATATTAAATCTGAACTTATGACTAAATGAAAATTTGACCTAATTGATGATTCTCGTGGACTTAAGACTTTAAATAACCGTATTTGGGTGCCTATGCTTGGAGACTTGAGGGATTTGATCATGACTGTAGCTCACAAATCCAGATTGACAGTACATCCAGGCAGTAATAAGATGTATCATGATTTGAAATCCGTGTATTGGTGGCCGACTATGAAAACAGACATCACTCGTTTTGTTGAAAATTGTCATATATTTGCTCGCAAGTGAAAGCAGAACACCAGAAACCGTATGTTCGTTGTGTCAGTTACAGATTTCAGAGTGGAAATGGGAGCATATAACGATGGATTTTGTGACAAAATTACCTAGAACTCAGAAAAAACACGATATGATTTGGGTAATAGTTGATCGTTTGACCAAGAGTGCTCATTTTCTTGCTACTCGTGAGACAGCGTCATTAAGTGAACTTGCCGATTTATATGTAAAAGAGATAGTTAGTCGTCATGGGGTGTCATTATCAATTGTGTCAGGCAGGGATTCAAGATTTGTTTCTAACTTCTGGAATAGTCTACAACAGAATCTGGGTACACGTATGAATCTGAGTACAGCTTATCATCCTCAGACAGATGGTCAGAGTGAACGAACGATACAAACGTTAGAGGATATGATGAGAGTGTGTGTTTTAAAATATGGTGGTTCGTGGAATACACATTTGCCGTTGGTTGAATTCGCGTATAACAATTCTTATCATTCGATCATAGGAATGCCGCCTTACAAAATGTTGTCCGACCGTCGTTGCAGAACTCCGAATTGTTGGTTAGAAGCTGGAGAGAAACAGTTTGCTGGTCTCGAAATTGTTCAAATGACAGCTGAAAAAGTTGCTATTGCGCGAGAAAAGTTGAAAGCTGCCAGAGATAGACAAAAGATGTATGCAGATCTGCGAAGATGTCCGGTAACTTTTAATGTTGGTGATCGTGTGTATTTTAAGGTTTCACCGTGGAAAGGGGTTATCAGATTTGGTAAACGTGGTAAGCTTGCGCCAAAGTACATTGAGTCGTTTTCAATTAGTGATATTCTGAATGACCAGACAGTTGTGTTAGATCTTCCTTCTGAGTTAGCTGGTATTCATAATACCTTCAACGTGTGTTATTTGCGTAAGTGTAAAGTTGATGACGAGACACGGATCGTACCGCTAGTAGATTTGAAAGTTGATTTGAGTAACAAGTTGGTTGAGGAACCAATTCGAGTGGTTGACAGAAAGGTTACTAATTTAAGAAAGAAAGAGATCCCGATGGTTCTAATAGAATGGAAACACAGCTTAGGGTCTAACTTGACGTGGGAGACTGAAGAGTTGATGAAAACCCGTTACCCTCATCTATTTGACCAAGACCAGATTCCGAGGACGGAATCTCTTTAAGGGGGTGGATTTGTAACAGACTGAAATCGGGGTTAAAAGTAAGATTACTTAATTACCCTTAGGTTTATATCTGTGTTTAAAATATGCTTTTATTTTAATAATATGTTTATTATTAAATAAATATGTGGTTAAGACCAGTTTGTGACAAGGGTCACAGAAATGGTTCGTTTGTTAAATTTGGACTCCGTTAGGGTTGCCAAATTAAGTACAAAAGATATTAGATAACTGTTAAATACTCGTGTGTTGTGGGGTATGGGTTTTAATAACCCATTTAGAGTGTAATCTGCTTCTTTCTTCTCATTTCTAGAAATATCTCAAAATAAAACCCGTACATGTTCATCTCCTTCACAAAACCCTAATCAAATCCAAGTAAGAAATTGAATCAAGTGGCTTTAGGAACTTAATCATATTATCCTTGTAAGCATTTATCCAGGTTAGCATGTTTGAATTCGTGTTCTAATTCTTAAGAATTAGGTTTGGGTGTAAAATAGGTTTTTGATGAAATTAAGCTTGAATCTTGATGATTATGTGTTTGTAAGTGTCAATTGTTGTTAGTAATAGTTGCTATATAGTTTATATGATGTTTTTCAAGTGGTTTTGGTGTTAGAACTTGCAAAAATCAAGATTTAGAGTCAAAAATGCGAAAAACAGTGAGCTATAGTTGTTCATCAGATCCCACGCGTTTGAGGGCTCAACCACGCGGTTGAGTACGTGTTTGAGGGCTCAACCGCACGTCTGAGGGCGTAACTTTCAAACTGTAACTTCGTTTTCGATGAATAAACTATCTTTGGAATCATCTTGAGGTGTAATTTCCAATGATAAGGTTTTAAGAAGCTGGATCAAATGTTATCTGGGTCAGAAAAAGAGGTTTTAGTGCGTATGTCTTGTATAGCATTCATTTATATGTCACTATTGATGGAGACTGTGATATAGACTTATCAATTAATGATAATATGATTATATGATATGGTTTAGAACTTGATATTATGACTTTGGGTGGTTTTGGGTTAAAAACCCATCATAACAGCTGTTGTTGCTGTCCTTCTCCACCCGCAAGAGTGAACCTTCACATGTACGGTTAAGGCGGTCAACCGCATGGTGAACCGCACGAGTGAGTGGTTACTTGAACTGCTATATTTTCTAGTTGGATCATACGGCTGAGATGTAACTCGTACAAGTCATATGTCACTCGTGTGGTCAACCGTACGGATCTACTGTTGTCTAATTAGATATTTGGCCAAGGACCAAACGTACGAGTGAGGTGTCAACCGCACGGTTGAGGTTTCTCAGACGTGCGGATGAGTGTCAATCATATGGTTGACATGTCAGATTGGTTAAGTGTTCAAGTGCTTTTTTATTGATTCAATTTTCTTGTTGTTGGGATGATATCAAGACATGATTACTGACTTGATTATGTCTATTCTCAGGTGAAAAAGAGAAAGAGAAGACTCAGAAAGATTAGACCTCTGAGAATCTTCATTTGCTAGTAATTGGTGAGTGGGTCTATCTTCGGATAGAGTTTGCCATGCTGGGTGGATATTTGCATGCTATGTGATTTATATATTTTGTATACGTGCACTGTGTTTGACACCAGCCATTCCTAGGGAGGTTGGGGACTTTCAACCATTCCTAGGGCTGTTGAAGTCCGTGTAAGGTCAACCATTCCAAGAGAGGTTGAGTTCAAGTCCTACAGTCTGTTTAGCATGGCATAGAAGAACGCATGTGTTGCATTTGGATAGTTATGCAGAGACTTGGTAGGATGGACTATCGGTAGATCCTAGCCTCACCAGCTAGGTTCGTGTGCCCGTTCAAGTCGTCGATCCTCATATTGTTCTTATTCGTATTCTTGTTGGTTGTAAGCATGTTAGATGATTATTGTATGATGGATTGCTTAAGCTTAATCTGTAGATAGATTCCATTCACTTAGCAGTGTGCTAATCCCCCACATTCTTCCCCTTGCAGGTTTAGTTACTGCTACTGGGATTGGAACATGATGTAGAAGACATGTTTGACTTAGAAATCTGATGTGTACTTTTGTAACCGTGTTTGTAATAACATAACACCGTTTGTTAAAGTAAATATAATTAAGTAGTTTTTGTACTAATGTAATTAAGGTTGTGGTTTTACTAAATAAGACTTCCGCTGTGTTGTTAAAAAAAATGGCCGGTGTTACAAGCCCTAATTTGATTGTAAAAGATTTGGAGATTGGAGAAGAGGATCTCATTTTGGGTAACGAAGTATTTCATCTGCTATTTGTTAAGATGAAAAATCCTGAGGTTATTCCTTACATCAAATGTATTTGGTATGATGTTGGTTTTTCGGATATCCAAACTCACCATTTAGGCTGTGCTTAGTTAGATGTGGTCTTTCCTTCGGAGGAGGCACTTGACAACTTTAAGAAGCATGAAACGGTACTCTCTTACATTGATGAATGCAAGGAGTTTAATGAACTATTTGTGGTTAACGAGCGGGCTGTTTGGATATATATCGAAGGTTTACCTGCTTGTGCTTGGACTGAAAAAACTTATAAAAAGTTGCTAACCATTTTGGTTACAAGTGTTTTTTCTCTGGTAATAAATCTGGTTTCGGTAAGACTTGCATTGTAACTAAAAGGTTGAATTACATCCACGATGTTATCTCTGTAAAGGTAAAAAAAAGTACTATAAGGTACTAGTTCGTGAGTCATCTATATGGAATGCTAATATACTTGACGTTGAAGAGAAAAGTCTTCTGAATATTATAAGTCATATTATGAACAAGAGTCTAGTGATTCTATTACTTCAGAGGAATCAATTCCAGATACGGGTAGTGTGTTCATCCAAGACTCGTATGCTCATGTTAAAATCAACATGGAGAATTTAAACTTGGAGGCTAACATCAGCGAAGTTAATGAAAGGTCACGGATGGAAACAGTGAAATCAAATACAAACCATGTTATAACAAAAAGTGACATAGGATGTAAACCGGTCCCAAAATGAAGAAGAAAGTACACAACAGAAGGAAACAAGCAACTCGAGTACATCTTCATTGTCAAAGCCTCCAGGCTTTAAATCCGAACGTGATGATCCTCCTAACTCAAACTATCATACCAGCAGTGGCGCCGTCCCACAAGATAGAGTTGAGAACTTGAAGATGTTTGGCGATATACTTGGTTATAATTTCAGTGATACCTCAGAGTCTTTTCAAAAGGTGATATTGAGCATGGGTGGTTTCTAGACGGTGATATGAATCTAATGTTGCTAAATATTGGAGGGGGGATGGGTTCAATGAATAAACAAAAATGGGTAAATAAACTTTCTATGAAACATCGTGTCACGGTGCTTAGTATTCAGGAAACGAAGATGGTCAACGTTAATCACATGGAAGTTAAAGCTATGTGGGGTAACTACCATTTCAACATCGCTTCTTCTAGTGCTCGGGGTCGCTCGGGTGGCATTCTGACTATATGGGACCGTGTGTGTTTACTAGCAATCGTGTTCTCTCTTTTAAAAATATTCTTATTGTGGAGGGCTGTTTTTCAGGCCTGTCTAACACGTGTTTTCTAATCAACGTGTATGCCCATCAATCTCGCAGTGTGAAACGTACTACATAGGATTATATCCGTTCCTTTATGAGACATAATATTGGAGACTATTTTATTTTCGGGGACTTCAATGTTGTGAGATTTCCTCATGAAAAATTTTGTGCTCACTTTTCAGTCTCGGAAGCTAGAGATTTTAATGAATTCATCTCGGCTAGTGGCTTGATCGACATCCCTCTTGGTGGTCGTTCGTTCACTCGGTATAATAAATCGTTTACCCAACGTTCTTTGATTGATAGGTTCTTGGTGTCGAATGGGGCTCTTTGTATGTTTCCAAATCTCACAGGTACCATTTCATCGAAGTTGTGGTCCGACCATTGTCCTATTTTACTTAGAAATGATCTTATTGACTATGGTCCCATCCCGTTTAAATTGTTCCACTCCTTGTTTAAAGTGGATGGTTTTGATGAGCTTGTGGCAAACGCTTGGAATGATCAGAATAGGAGGTGGAGTTCCAATCCACAAATCAGATTTAAAGACAAGCTAAAATATGTTAAAGAGGTTCTAAAAGAATGGAGCAGAGATTACAAATACAAGTCGGATAAGGATAAGGACATTCTTGTTTCTAAATTGGCAAATATTGATGCCCTGTTTGAGGCAGGTGGTGGCCATCTATCTTTGCCCACTGTCCGGTCCTCAATCATCAAAGAAATGGCTGAATTTGACCATTTAGAATCGATAAATGCGGCTCAGAAAAATAAAAATATTAATCATGGCCTGTGGGACGAAAACTCCAAGTTTTTTCATTCAACAATTAACAAGAAACGAAAGAAATTGCAAGTTTCGGGTGTTATATCGAATGGTCTTTGGGTCTCCACCCCATCTCAGGTTAAAGAAGTGTTCCTTAACTTCTTCACGAACAAGTTTAAAAGGGTGGAACATGCTACAGTTTCCTCGCCCAACAGACATCTCAAGAAGTTATCCCATGATAAAAGTGCTTTTGTTGCCTCAGATTTTACTGATAAGGAAATTAAGGAGGCGGTTTGGGCGTGTGGCAGTGAAAAATCACCGGGCCCGGGTGGCTTCACTTTCAAGTTCGTTAAACATTTTTGGGAGATTATTAAGTTTGATGTGTTAGCCTCGGTTCGAGATTTTCAAAATTCAGGTCACATTTCGAGGGGTTGCAACTCCTCTTTCTTCTCTCTCATTCCTATGAAGGATAAACCTACTCATGTTCAAGACTTTCGCCCTATTAGTCTTATCGGGATTCACTACAAGATTATCGTCAAATTACTTGCCAACAGAATATCTACAGTCATTGATGATATTATTAGCCCGGAGCAAACGACTTTCATTAAGGGTCGGCAAATTCTTGATGGTCCGCTCATATTAAACGAGGTGGTGGATTGGTGTAAAAAGAAAAAAAAGAAAGCCATGCTTCTCAAGGTCGATTTCGATAAGGCGTTCGACTCTATTCATTGGAGTTATGTTCTTTCTATGATGAGTTTTATGGGTTTTGACTCTCGTTGGATTGGTTCGATACACGCTTGTCTTTCTTCATCCAAGGCTTCTCTTTTACTGAATGGTAGTCCGTCCACGGAGTTTAATATTGAGCGGGGTCTTCGTCAAGGATATCCCTTATATCCTTTTCTTTTTATCATTGGGATGGAAGGCTTGAAGGTGGCCTTTCAGGATGCTTCTAAAGCCGGTATCTATCGGCCTCTTCGAGCAGCTAATCAAAATCTTAACCTTTTTTATCACTCTTTGTATATATGCAGATGATGCTCTGTTTATTAGTGATTGGGACGAAGGAAATGCTAACAACATCATGGAAATTCTTGCTTTCTTCTACGTCGTGTCGGTTTTGAAAATAAATCCTCAAAAATCTTCCCTTTTTGGGATTGGTGTGCATAATTTAGAGGTCAAATATGTTGCGTCTTCGGTTGGTTATAGCACAGCTAAGCTGCCTTTCATCCACTTAGGCCTTCCAGTCGGCTTTAATATGAGGACTTTAATATGAGGAAAAAAGACAGCTGGGATTGTATCATCGTGAAAGCGAGAAAACGGCTTTCTTCCTGGAAAGCAAACTTGATGTCTATGAGAGGTAGATTGACTCTTGTGAAGTCGGTGCTTGGCGCCATTGGTAATTATTTTCTGTCTCTCTTCAAAGCTCCTGCTACGGTCATAAATAATTTAGATTCTTTGCGCGCCTAGTTCTTTTGGGGAGGTAAAGAAAGCACTCAAAAAATGCATTGGATTAAGTGGAGGATGGTTCTTAATCCTCTTAACGAAGGTGGTTTGGGCGTGGCTAGCCTAAAATCGCTAAACCTTGCTTTATGATACAAGTGGAGAGAGATACCCAGACTCTTCTTGGGCAAAGATCATATCAATTATTCATGGAAAGAATATGGCTGCTAATGTTCCGTGTGCTTTAAACTCGTCTGGTACCTGGGCATCTATTTGTAAATGTATTGATAACATTCATTCTTCCCAAGCTATTCTTGCAGATAGTTTACGTTTATGCATTGGAAATGGTCAACGTGCCAAATTTTGGTCAGATCCTTGGCATGATGGTTCGCCTTTTGCTATTAAAATTCCCCGGCTCTTTAATTTGGAAATTAGGAAAGACAGCCTAGTGGCCGACCATTTTTGCGAGAATAGATGGATTTGGTCTTGGCGTAGACCACCGAGGAGTGGAGAAGAGAGCTCTCAATTCAATATCCTCTCTAATAAGCTTGAAAACTTTTCGGTATCCACTGATAATGACTCCTGTTCTTGGATCTGGTTCAAAGGTGGGGTATTCTCTGTGACAGAAGCTGGAAATTTAATTGCTAAAAAGGATTGAACGACGGGAAATACACCGACTTGGTGGTGCAACCTAGTTCCTATTAAGATCAATACATTCGTCTGGCGTTTGAATCTTTTTGCTTTAGCTACTCGAATGAATCTCATCAATCGGGGAATCGATTTGAATATGGTGACTTGCGGGTTGTGTGACTCAGTCGAAGAAAATGAAGTCCACCTCTTCATCGAGTGTAGCACTAGCAGATTAATATGGGAGTATATTGCGAGATGGATCAGCTTGGACATCCCTGTTTGGAGCTCGATTCACGGTATTTAGGCTTGGGTGGACGGAATTCCAAATACCAAAAATCAACACAACATAGTCCGGGTAGTAATAGGTGTGACGCCCCGTACAAAATCAACGTGTACGGATCATCAACAACAGGATCATTACACAATTACAACACTATATGTTGTTTAAAAAACAAGTTTTACATTCATAAAAAGATAACATCTTTACCAACGTCAAATGTTTTACAAAAGATAACGTGCTTCTACGAATAGAGAGCATTAACATAAGTACGTGACACAAAGGTCATTACAAAACCATAGCTCAAAATTAACATAAGTTGTGAATGCAAAGTTAAAGTTCCATGATTGAGACATCTCTAAACAATGCAGCGGAAGTCTAACACAGCGAGTCTGTAACAGCAAGTCTATAACACCAAGACTATAACATTAAGTCTAACAGCGGAAGCAACAACGTCTAAGCACCTGAGAAATACATGCTTAAAAATGTCAACAAGAATGTTGGTGAGCTATAGTTTGATTGTAATCAGCAATGTAATGTAGACTACGAGATTTCAGTGCTTCAGATCAGCATTTCAAATCAGTATGATAAAGTATATGCTTATCAACTTACTTAACGTAAAATAAATATCACCCCCTAAAAATACACTTGGCGAGTGCGTATGTTCTCGAAGTATTAAACACCCGTTAAATGCTAGCGTGACTAGCCCGAGTGGAGATGTCAAACCCTATGGATCCATATCTAAGATTCGCGTCTACCGGTTCAAAAACCAATAGTTAAACGTTACCGTGCTCAGGGGAAACTTTGTGCCGTTATATCACCCACACATATATAAAGTTTAAATACTCGTGTCTAGTATGTAAAATATAAAAAGCGCATGTATTCTCAGTCCCAAAAATAGTAAAGTAGAAAGGGAGCTATAACTCACAGTGAATGTGCGGTAAAATCGCTACGAAAATGTAAGGAAGTAATAAGTCGGTCCAAACAAGTAAGTTGGTCGATCCAAAATGTCCGCAACCTAAGTCAATGGTTACTAAGTCAATAAATTATCCCCCAAAAGTTTAAAAGTAAATAAGTTAAGTCTTAAGTATCATCATCGTCATCATCATTCGTAAAAGATAAAGTAACTTTTCAACAAGAATAGAGATCGAAACAAAGGGCTGACTTCGGACAGTGGCCAAGGCTCCGTATGTGAGTCCTCTTACCGCTGTCAAATTTTCAGATCCTAACTCAATGTCGTTTGACCGTGGCGACGGTTCAAGCGCGAGTAGGTCAGAAATTTTAGCACGTCGTTACAAAGGCGTAGTGATTTTTGGAAGGCTATAAATCCTAAACCGTATATCGGATTTAGGCGAGTCTTAAACAAAAAGTCATCTACTAGAACCGAACTATCTAGAAATCAACTTTCTAAAAGCCCCTGGAGTCTAATCAGACCCTAAAAAACAGAAAACAAGTGCTCCGGTGGGTTTCTTGGTGCTTGATGCTCATCACGGTTCTCATTCTTGATGCGTATAAGCCTCAAGTGTACAAATCTTGATGTTTTAGCATCTCTTTGACCAAGTTTCAACCATCAACACACAACGTCAAGACTAAGAAGAAATAGAACTCACTTAAGAGTTTTAGAAGGATGATGAACCAAAGTTACATCATGTTCTTAGTCTTAACACAAATACAAGTTCTATTCAAGATTAAAGCTACAAACTTTGATTCAATCAAACAAGCAAGACCTTAAGTTATATAAATTTGATCAAACAAGGTAATGAAACCCTAAGCTAGAAAGCTTGGATCTCTTAACAATAATTATGGGATTTTAAAGCTAGAAAGCTCTAATCTTTTATGTCCTTGAAGATCTTCAAAGCAAAAAGCTAGATCTTCATGTTTCATGAAGATCATAAACACAAGTTTTGATCTTTTAACAAAATAAGGTGATCTTAAGCTATAAAGCTTAAATCCATCAAAGTAATGAAGATCCAAAGCTAGAAAGTTGAATCTTTTATGTTCTTGAAGATCCTTAAATCAAAAGGTTAGATCTTCAAGTTTCATGAAGATCATAAACAAAAGTTTTGATCTTTTAACAAAAATAAAAAGATAATAAGCTTGAAAACTTAGATCCAACAAAGTAATGAAGATTCAAAGCTAGAAAGCTTGAATATTTCATGTTCTTGAAGGATTCAAATCAAAGTTTGAATACACAAGATATAACAAGATCAAAAAGCTAAAAAGCTTGATCTTATGATGATGATGATGTCGTGATTAAGAAGAAGAAGAAGAAGAAGAAGAAGAAGAAGAAGAAGAAGAAGAAGAAGAAGAAGAAGAAGAAGAAGAAGAAGAAGAAGAAGAAGAAGAAGAAGAAGAAGAAGAAGAAGAAGAAGAAGAAGAAGAAATTTATGAACTTACAATTTTAGTGTGAGAAAGACTAGAGAGAAAATTAGAGAGCAATTGTGTGTAAAATAAGAATGAGATCAAGTGTGAAATGAAAGAATAAGGCTTGTATTTATAGTGGTGGAGGTGGTGCTTTGTGTCTCCAAAACCGTAGGCCAAAGGGGGGACAAGGGGGACAACTTTTTGCTTTTTGCATGGTGGTGGTCTAAAGGTGGTGCTTGTTATTGGGATCCCATGCAATATGTATAGTAGTGGCTAACAAAAATGCTAGTATGTAGGCTCATCTAAATGGGTTTTTGTCTTACATCTTAATGGATCATAAATCCATTAAAGTTGGGCTAATTCAATGGTCTATTAACTAGAGTAGGGTGAGCCTAAGTCCATTAAGGTAAAAAGTCCAATAAGACTAACTAGTGTGCATTAGTAAATTACTAAGCGTAATTAAGCAACCAATAAACCAAGTAATTGTCATTAGAAAATAACAATTAGTTTTACGTAGTCATAATATTCCAATTATGACAAAAGTTAAACGTGTACAAAGTACATAGCTCGTTCTAAACGACAAGTGACACTAACGGTCATAGAAGCATTCGAGGATCAAGTTAAGTGATTACACACTTAGCAACACGTAGTAAGATACTAACGGAAGTAATTAACATGAATTAAGATCCCAGAATGTAATGTAACACAGTACGCACAAATACGCAGTTTCGTGAAAGTATAGAGCATAAAAATATAAGTTGAAAATGTCGGGTCGTTACATTACCCACCCGTTAAAGAAAATTTTGTCCCGAAATTTTGAGGAGTGACCAACAATGGTACCGAATTTGAAAAAGAAGGAGCGTATCAAAGTTTCGAGAGACTCGTGGGCTCAGAAGTGAGCTATTTACCTTGAAAGGTACTTGGACGTATAAAAGTAAGAATATGTATATGCTATTAATTTGGTCTCTTGACCTTAAGATTAACAAATTGATTTCGTTTCTTGTTAACATGAATATGTCATCTGAATATATACCCACAAAAGGAAAGATGTTATTTTTTAGCCTTATAGGCATCTTCAGTAAGCTGAATGCATGAAATGCATCATGAATGTTACCAAACTCATATAAAAAATATAGCGCTTATGTCGCAATACAAAGCTGATAGATAGAATGGAAAACATGGTGTTCACAACCATGCGATTTGATGTCTGGATAGTGTTAGCCACGAATTTTACTAACCCCTTAATTTTGGAAGGAGACCATATAAAGAACCCGATGTTTAAAACAAGTTGCATAATATAACTATATGCTTTCATTTACATGCTGAAGTTATGGTTAACATCGACTAGAACAACATATAGTTGCAACCAATGAAGGAAGAAATATATAGAGTAACCACATCAGTGTTATAGATGTTTTAAGCAGTCCCTTCCAAGAGGATAACAAGATTCATAGATTTTTAAAGTAAATTATATTACATTTTCGAAAGGAAATCGCACGAAAGGTGTGATCTTTGAATGAGAGTGAACTCTTCGTACAACGAGCGAGTTGATCTGAATTTATCCTTATGCTTAAGGGGATGCGCGGATGAGAAGATACGTGAACCCTTGGTCATAAAGGATGGTTTACTCCAAGTGAAAAGCATCTCAAAAATGATTTCTTGTACCTCAACATACAGAATCATAGAGATGATGTTTACGAGGGTGTTGCGATTAGCCGTGAAATATTGAGAGTAGAAACCCATCTAGTGCCTTTCCTACAATGGGGTGACCACTGAGTGTACCTCAGAAAACTGATTTATTGGCGCGCGTTTTTGCCATGTCTAACCTAAAAAGGAACATTTTATGAGCGTAAAGACTTCCTAACAAATTTTATAAAAATGCCATCCAAAGTAGCTCAAGAATTTTTAACAAAGATCTAAATGATAACCTTCATCCCTAACGGAGGGCGAGAAGAAGTGTGATCCATATATGGTGTAGTCTAATATAAAAACCTTTAATAAAATCAACCAAGGAAGTTTTGAAAAACCTTCAAACGTTTGATGTGACAACATAAACTGAGCGAAGTTCTAGTAAATTTAGAAGTATGTACAACGTGTACCATTTTGAATAAAACTATTTGACTTAAGTTAAACAACTCAATAAAGGAGCGATTTTTAAATAATTTTGAAGGTATAACCTAGTATGTACTAACCCATAATAAGTAAGGGTTAATTTATTAACTTAATTATATACATACATATATGATTTTATAACTCGCATAAGTGACATAAAAATTTTATTACTTTCATTTGTCCATAGATCTCGTGAGGACCGCACAAATAAACAACGTGTAAAAATTTTTATAAACATAGTTTTTCGTATTTCAGAGGTTACGAGTTGAAAAAGATCGAGTGAAAAATCTTTGAATCATCGGGTGACATGTTACTAGGTAATGAAAACTAATGAATTAAATGTAGTTTTAATAATTATCAGGACATAAGTCTTTGGGCCAAAAATGTACACGTGCGAAGCCATTGCTAAAAAGTGAGGTATGAAGGATAGAGCATGAGGACGAGAAGTTAATCACTTCTTGACTTTGCAAAATGCCAAACAGGTTATGACTAATATTAAAGTCGGAATACCGGTGGTGTTAATATCACTAAATGAGAATCTCTTGGAATAAGTCAGGACTTAGAGTTATGTAAGAAAGAGCATCGTTCCAACAGGTGGGGCAAATAAGATCCTTAGGATAATGCAATAGTTTTGAATGGTTTAAGTGTTAGTGGATGCCCAAAGGCTTTGCATGATGTGGCA
Source organism: Rutidosis leptorrhynchoides (assembly GCF_046630445.1). Lineage (NCBI taxonomy): Eukaryota > Viridiplantae > Streptophyta > Magnoliopsida > Asterales > Asteraceae > Rutidosis > Rutidosis leptorrhynchoides. The sequence goes on from NC_092343.1 coordinate 111,170,341, forward strand.
GTAAGTGCCTTTATCACACACACACACACACATACACATGAATCTCTTGATTTTGACAGTTGTAAAGTCTTCATGATGACTTGGATACGAATAACACAAGAAATTTTATATAACAAGCAATGAAAATTTTATAGAAATCATTTAAGGTGACAATGTAAGAAAAGAAACGAAGTTCTTAGTAAACTAGAGTTATGTACAACATGTACTATTCTAAGAAAAATATCTTTTGAATAAAAGAATTGATTTATAAAAGTGAAAGTAAAATTTCATATGTACTTGTCAAAAATAACTAATTATTTATAACATATACGATTTCTAAAAATTGTACGAATGGCAATAAAATAAATTTATTTTTATAAAACTTCGAGAGGATCGCACAGTAAAATAGTGTGTGTAAAATTTTGGTAAACAAAATTTTCATATTTTGGAGGTTACAAGTTGGAAAAAGATTCATGAGTAAAAGATTTTTGAAAATTTTGGGTGATATTTGAGCAACAATGTCACGAGGTAATGAAAACTATTAAATTTAAATGTGGTTGATGACTATTAGTAGGGCATAAGTCCTTCGACCAAAAATGCTTAAGCGTGAAGCTATTGCTTATAGGTGAGATACGAATGGGAGAGTATGAGAATGAGAATTAACCACCCATTGATTTTAGAAAATTTCGAACAGGTATGACTAATATCGAAGTAAGAAGGATGATGGTGTGATTATCATCGAATAAGAAATCTCTCAGAATAAGATAGGATTTAGAGTCGCGTAAGAATGAGTATCAAATAAGATTCTTGGATAGTCTTTAATATATAATTTGAATTGCCGAAGTGACGGGATACAATTTCATTTATGTATCATTGTGCAAGTTTGTCCATTGTATCAGTTTCTTTTATGGCTAGAAAGTGAGCCAATTTAGTGAGACGGTCAATCAATTACCCAGATAGAGTCATAACCGCCTACCGTTTTTGGTAGCTTTGTGATGAAATCCATTGTTATTCCTTCCCACTTTCATTGTGGGATTTCGGGTTGTTGAAGTAACCCGAATGGCTTTTGGTGTTCGGCTTTGATCTTGGAACAAGTCAGACACTTCCCAACATAAGTAGCAATGTCCTTTTTAAGGTTCGGCCACCAATATTGTTCCTTGAGATCGTGGTACATCTTACCAGCTCCGGGATGAATCGAATGCCGTGACTTACGGGCCTCGTCTAGAATAAGGCTTTGCAAATCCCCATAACTAGGCACCCAAATTCTTCCGGAGAAATATCGGAGTCCAGTCTCCTTAACCTCGAATCGAGAGACGAGAATGTTCAAGCGTTCTTGAGCAATATTCTCCCCAGTCTCCAATTTCTTCACATGTGCCAAAATAACAAAACGCCCTTTTCTCATGACCCTTTGTGCCTTCATGCAACTAATAAGGTTAAGCTTCGGGCTACTTCTCTCCCCGTAAACTATTAATGGCTCACCATTCTCGCGAGGTATACGAATCATGTTCTCACTATAAATAACTTTTGCTTTCATCCTTGAAAGCCAATCCATTCCAACTATTGCATCAAAGCTTCTTAACTTGATGAGTATTAGGTTAATCCTAAATTCCATTATAACTATTACATCAAAACTTCCTAACTTGATAGGTGTTAGGTTAATCTTAAGGTTCATTCAACCAAATCTTATTATACTACCGTGACAAATTCTATCAATCTTCTCAAATAACATCTGCTTGTGCGTAGGTAACTAATCCTTTCCAACTACTACTTTAAAACTTCCAAGTTTTGTTGACATGAGGTCATCTCTAAATGACCCACCTGTAAATTTTAAGGTACCACCTTAAATTATTCCTCTATCTCTGCCAGCTTACCATTAGCTTGTCCTATAGAATATTTAACTCTCATGGTTGTTAATGGCCTATTAGTCATAACACTAAGGTTCTTAGATATAAGGTTTCTATCGCTCTAGTATTAAACAACTCTGAGACAATAAAACGTTATGACGAAATGTACCCTAACTAAAATCAGGATCCATGCGAGTCTCCATAGCCGAGATAACGATTGCTCTACCGCAAGTAAGTCCAAAGTTTTTCCTATTTGAGAACTTTTTCCTTAAGTGTCCAGGGTGTCTATATCTATAACAAATTTTTGGGTTATCAATTCTGCAATCAAGGCCCTTCTTGTACAGTATCTGGGCTACGTGGTTATTCCTTCCCTACCTCTAACAGACCATAATGCATATACTCAAGTGGTTCCTACCAAAATTTTTCTTTGAATCACTTCATATTCCTCATGTAATAACATTGGAACTTCTGCATGATTTACTTCAATATAATCACGTTGGCCGGGTGTCATTATATTGTACTAAATCGTACGTTCATTTCAATATCACTCCATATGGTCAATGTAACGTGATCACTTCAAGTTCTACTCAATTTCACCTAACAACGCTTTATCTATGCTATCTCAAAACAAAATCTACATAATTAATCTCACGGCTTCTCAGTGTGGGTGCGTAGGCTCTGTAGGTCATGCATCAATGCCTAAATGTCCTGAAATTTCTTCAAAATGTTCGGGTTCAGGTAATGTCGTTTAGTTCCTTTCTAGAAATTCAATCTGGATCTCGTGTCAAGTTGTACGTGTAGCAAGTAGTAATACGATATGTCTTGGGGCGACTCCCAAGTCTTTGGGTATGGCTGAGCATCAGTAGGAGACACTCTGACCTTGTGAAGGGAGATGTCTTCCCGACTTCTCCAATGCCTAAGAGTGTTAGGGACCTAAGTCCAGAAGTTTCGTTAGATCGTCGAGTAGTGGTGAAGAATGAAAGAGATAAGTGACGGTCATGAAAGCGTACGGGATACGGGTCAACTTGCGGAAACTGAACAACCTACTAATGTCCATACGTTGTACGTGGCTAATTAGGGTGAGCTCGGGGGTGGGGCGAGGTGCGGTTACTCCGACAAGTCCTCACATATCTCCTCCTCCGAAGATCAACTTTAGTGGGCGTGTAATCCGAGGGGTACTCTTTCTAGATTGCATGAAGTAATGTTTTGATCTCTGAAATGGTGGAACGGTAGTAACAGCTGGATTACCTTACTAGTTCTTAGGGTTAGACGAGTGGGAAAAGGGTTCAGAAAAACATGTGAACTAGGAAAGATAAATTTTCCAAGTCGGTACAGTGGATAGCAGACATGTAGCAAGAAACAGCATCAACAATAACATAGGTAGTCTATTGCAGTACACAAAACTGTAGTAGATAGTAGTGTCATGCAGTAGTAATAAACAGTAACATGCAGTAATATATAACAGTAGCATGCAGCAGTTTCGCAGAAACAAGAAACGACCAAGTTGTAGATTAGTCCTATTAGTGAATCCTACTCGACTCGGTCAAAACACACTAATGCAACCTAATTCCCTACAACCAATGCTCTGATACCAAATGTGACGCCCCATACAAAATCAACGTGTACGGATCATCAACAACAGGATCATTACACGGTTACTGTAACGACCCGAAAATTTCTGATCAAATTTAAACTTAATCTTTATATGATTTCGACAAATAAGCAAAGTCTGTAATGTGAGTCTCAAAAACTTTGGAATTATATTCATGTAATTAATTAACCATTGACTATTTCTGACGATTCACGAACCTATAATCGTAAATAGAAATATTTATATAAATAACAATATATGTGAATAATTATATTATAAATTAAAATAGATTAATAAACAATTTTTTTATTAGATATTATTATTTCCTTTATCATTAATAATCATCAATTGTATCAGCATTAATAATATTATTGTTATCATTATCATATTTAGTAGTAAGATTACAATTTTAATTATTATTAATGATTATTTATTATTATTATTATTATTATTATTATTATTATATTTACAAATATTATTATTATTGATAATTATTATTATGAGGAAATAATACAAACTATTCGTTTATTAGTAATTTTATTATTTTTATTAGTATTACTATTATTATTAATCAGTATTATTAGTATAATTAATTAGTATTATTATTATTATAACTAATATACTTAATAATTTGAATAATTAATTATTAATAAAATTAATTAGTAATAATATTAATTACATCTTTTAAAATCGTATAATCTGATATCTATAGCTATCATACTGTGTGAAGTCTTGTTTCAAATCTTTAAATTGTACAAATCAAGATCCTATCTCTATAAGGATCCAAAATCTGTTAGAGGTCTCAATCCCTTTTTAGTTTTTTTATTTCTTTTTCGGTACCTACTTGAAAATTCCTGTCGAACTGTAACAAATATAAGACTTGATCAAACTCATTATTATGGGAACCATTTCGATCTTACATTATCAACCATCACTTATCAGTATCCTTTACAAACTGTATTTTGTTGAATTAAATAAAAAAAATTTGAAGAACACAGAAGCAAACTATGTTCGTGATATTTTTTTAAAACCTTGATTTCGAAATCAAATGCAAAAAGTAATAATGCAGTTTCGTTAAGGATCCTCCAATGAAACTTCCTGAAAAATTTTAGTTTCCAATTTTTCAAAACAAGATTTAATTTGGGAGTCAAAGTTTTTGTTTAAAAAGGTCAAACATTTTTTTTATGAATGAATTCGAATATTCTGTTAAGATTTAAGTTAAATTAATGATTTCAATACTTTCTATAGATGATTTCAAATGTGTTTCATGTTGTAACAATTGTCCAAATCTTCATAGAATTCAATAACCAATTTTTTTTTTGTTGTATATCGACGAACAGCAACAGCAATTCTGTTCCTGTTTTTTTTTTAGTCAATTAATCATAGATAGGTCATTGTATGTTGGATATTAAGTCCTAAACTCGTTTATGTAGAAATTATTAAGATTAGAAAAGAGTTTAAAAAGAAGGGAATCGATGAAGAAGATGAGGGATAAACAGATACCATATATTATATATATATGGGTCGCATTATAAAACAGAAAATCAAGCACAGCAGAGTGGTTTAGTAGGGTGTCGGGTTAGCAAGTGGTCAAGGGTTCGATCCTGTAGTGACCTGAACTTTTTCATGTTTATATATATTAAATGAAATTGATTTTTTACATGATTAAGTGTTTCCAACATGTTAAGCAATCAAACTTGTTAAGAATTGATTATTTGAAATGAGTTTCATGTAGACACTTGACCACCCAAGTTGACCGGCGATTCACGAACGTTAAAACGTGTAAAAATGACATGACGATATATATATGGATATACATATAGTTAACATGAGATTATGATAAGTAAGTATCTCCATAAGTATATTAAGTATGAGTTATATACATAAAAATGAGACTACTAAGTTAAGAAACTCGAAACGATATATATATATATAACGATTATCGTTATTACAACGTCTTACTAAATACATATGTATCACATTAAGATATTGTTACATTATATTTAACATGATAAAATGATAATTATATATATCATTAAGTATGTTAACAATGAACTACATATGTGTAAAAACAAGACTACTAACTTAAGGATTTCGAAACGAGACATATATGTAACGATTATCGTTGTAACAACATTTAAATGTATATATATCATATTAAGATATATTAATATATCATAATATCATGATAATATAATAATTTAACATCTCATTAGATATAATAAACAATGGGTTAACAACATTAAATAAGATCGTTAACTTAAAGGTTTCAAAACAACACTTACATGTAACGACTAACGATGACTTAACGACTCAGTTAAAATGTATATACATGTAGTGTATTTAGATGTAATAATATACTTTTGGAAGACTTCAAGACATATATCAAAACATTAATACTTAATGAAAATGGGTACAATTACATTCCCATTCTTTTTTATAAAGAATTCTAGTCGTATTCATACCCGTATTATACACAGCTTCTAGACGTACTTACTGTGGGTATATACCAATAGTAACTAGCATGGGATTCCACTCTTGATTATGTCATGTATGACTAATCAATTTTAACTTCTACCATGAACTATGTCATGTATGACTAATCAATTTTAACTTCTACCACTCTTGAACTTATTTTTGTGTCATGATCCTACTTCAAGAACTTTCAAGCCATCCAAGATCCTTTGAAGCTAGATCATTTCTTGTCACTTCTAGTAGGTTTACCTACTAAACTTGAGGTAGTAATGATGTTCATAACATCATTCGATTCATATATATAAAACTATCTTATTCGAAGGTTTAAACTCGTAATCACTAGAACATAGTTTAGTTAATTCTAAACTTGTTTGCAAACAAAAGTTAATCCTTATAACTTGACTTTTAAAATCAACTAAACACATGTTCTATATCTATATGATATGCTAACTTAATGATTTAAAACCTGGAAACACGAACAACACCGTAAAACCGGATATACGCCGTCGTAGTAACACCGCGGGCTGTTTTGGGTTTGATAATTAAAAACTATGATAAACTTTGATTTAAAAGTTTTTCTTCTGGGAAAATGATTTTTCTTATGAACATGAAACTATATTCAAAAATCATGGTTAAACTCAAAGTGGAAGTATGTTTTTCAAAATGGTCATCAAGACGTCGTTCTTTCGACTAAAATGACTACCTCTTACAAAAATGACTTGTAACTTATATTTTCGACTATAAACCTATACTTTTTCTATTTAGATTCATAAAATAGAGTTCAATATAAAACCTTAGCAATTTGATTCACTCAAAACGGATTTAAAACGAAGAAGTTATGGGTAAAACAAGATTGGATATTTTTGATTGTTGTAGCTACGGGAAATATTGTAACAATTCTATACAAATCATATCCTAGCTAACTTATATTGTATTATTCATGTATTCTAATATATATTATGTAATCTTGGGATACCATTGATACGTATACAATATTTTGACATATCATATCGACCCATCTATATAATATATTTTGGAACAACCATAGACACTCTATATTCAGTAATATTGGAGTTAGCTATACAGGGTTGAGGTTGATTCCAAAATAATATATATAGTTTGATTTGTGGTCTAGCCTGAGGCTTGTATACACTGAGTCGTGGATTGATCCAAGATAATTTATATTTATTTATTTCTGTACATCTAACTGTGGACAACTAGCTGTAGGTTACAAACGAGGACTGCTGACTTAACAAACTCAAATCATTAAA